>NC_056744.1:545440330-545645330 GCF_019279795.1 Protopterus annectens
TTTGTATCATCATAGGTTCATAAGTTCATACTAGGCTATCTGCCCTGGCCTTGTTTGAGCATGGACAGACTGTGTGTGGGTCTCGACACTCCTTGCAATGTGCATATTATGCCCATGTAGGGTTTACTTTACTAGATGTGACACAGGGATGGCCCCCAGTGTACACCTACTATCTCCCATGCACTTCACCAGATTTCTCTTGTTGAGTTTGAGTGTGGAGCTCAGCCTATCATGGACTTGGATTCTGTTCCAGAGTGTCAGGAGCCTCTGGGTTATGGATCTGTCCCTCCAGCACATCCTATTAATCTATGTGTGGAGGTTCAGATATCTCACTGTGGTGTGTCTGCTGGATTTGGGGTTTCTGCAGTGGAGCATGTCCATTCATTCTGGATTGGACATGGCCTTGTACATCAGGCATACATCACCTCTGACTGGGCAGCATGCTTCTGAATTGGGCAGTGGTTTCTTCAGCCAGGCTGCAGATGTCCAATGTTTGGACCCTTTATCATGTTGGTGAGGTACATCTGGGGTCTTTCTAACTGCTGCAGGTGTAAGGTAAGGTAAGGTACATCCGAACTGGGGCATTGTTGTCACGTATGGGCCTGATAAGGGAAGAGTATGGGGGCACAGTGACCTCTCTAGCTCTACATGTGCATCCTTTCATTTTAAGGTGGGCAATATAGCAGGTCTTCCTGGCCACCTTGGCAATGTGAGTGTCACATGACAGGTTACCGTCCACTTGTGTCCCTAGGTCCCTGATTACTTCTTCCATACATAATGGATTGCCACCTATGTCATACTTTGTGTGTGCCTTGTTTGGTATTTGTTGAGACATTCATAGTCTGCAGTGTCTTCAGGAAGGCTGGCTGGGGAACCTGGGTTTGTGTGTGTGGTCTGTAGCAGGCTTCAAACAGGTACACAGTTTGAGCCAGTGTTACTTGCCTGTGGATAGTCCATGCTACTTCTTGCTGTGGTATCAACCTGGGGGTGTGGTTATCCTTGATAATTACTGGCAGCCACACTCCTATTGTCATGTGTTCCATGTTTTGGAGCTGTAGAGCATGGTATGAGGCATAACCTGGTAGTATTAGGGTGCTCTTCTGGGCCTTGACCAGGTTTCTGTTACAGAACACATATTACCATTCTCCATGCTGTGGTGTGTTTGGTCTGCATGCACCTTGCAGGTTAGACTTCTGGCGTTGGCTAGCATTACGTCCAGGTTATTATCCCTTGTGCTACCTATGGTGGTGGGTTTGTGTTTCCAGACTTACCTATTCCAGGCAGAGTGGGGGTGACAACAGCCTTTGCCAGTATCCACACAGCCAGGTGTGCTGGGTGCGTGCCATCCCTAACAGGTGGGGCATCATGTCTTGCTCAGCATGTCAGCCCAGGCTGTCAGCCATGTGTGCCCCCTTGCTAACAGCAATACCTCAGCCAATTATTGTACTTGATCTTGTTGTCTTCATAGTGTGGCATCATGCTTGGTGAAGGTGGAATGTTCGGTAGGGTCTTCATGTTTGCATATACTAGATGGTGTTACATTGCTTAACACATGGCAATCATGCCTCAGGTGGTGCTGCAGGGCTGCCTCTGTTGGATGCGCATACTACACTCCCTGTACATGTTTGAGAGCAGGTTGTGTCATGTTAGGCGTCCCTGTTACTATATGAGTGAGTCAGAGAGGGGTATCATTCCCAGGGTTCCTACTGAGCCAGTGTATGTGCTATGCGTTGCCTCTTTGCCAAGGCCAGGGCATACTGGGCATGCCTCCTTCTGCCTACTGGGGCAGGTTCAGGCTGTTCCTCCTCTGAGTCACGCTCTGCCTGTGATGGCCTTGGCAATGGTGGGGGGCTGTTTGTCCCGGCCCTATGCTGGTCCTGCTGCAGCTGTTTTCACAGAATCATATTATGTAGCATAGCACATACCATGACAATTTGGGTACATGTAGTTGGTGAGTACTGCAAGGCTTCACCAGATGTGTCCAGGCACCGGAACCGTGATTTGAGCAGCCCAAACACACGCTCTATTACATTATGTGTTTGTGTGTGTGCCTCATTATGGCGTTCCTGTTCAGGTGTGTGTGCATTTCTGATGAGTGTCATCAGCTACGGCTCCAGTGCATATCCTGCATCCCCCACTAGGTGACCATGTGGGATGTCCCCATTGGCAAATGTCTGATACAGCTGTGTCAAATGCCAGATATGGGAATCATGGTAGCTCCCAGGGCAGCCAGCACACACATTCATTATTATGCCCTGGGCATCACACACAACCTGGCAGTTGATGGAGGGGAATCCCTTGTGGTTAATGTAGGCCCTACCCCGCTCACTGGCTGGTGCTTTGATGCATATGTGCGTGCAGTCTATTGCACCCACTACCACAGGGTATTCTGCTATTTGCTGGAAGAGACACATATTGCTGGTCAATACCTCACGGGCATTGGGGAAATATACATGCTCACCTACATGTGCTGACATGGCATCCAGGAACTGGTGCAGTACCCTGGAGGCTGATGCCTGCGATATCCCCATCATATCATCAGTTGGTCTCTGGAAGGTACCTGTTGCTAGTATTTTTTTGGCCAACACATACCTTGGTTTCCACTGGGATGGGTTCCCCTCTGTTGGTTCTGTGTGTGAGGCATGGCCTGCACAGCTCAACAATTTGCTGCAGGAGGTCTCTGTCCACTCTATAGCGCTCCACTATCTCCAGCTCATGTAACCCCTGGTAGGTGACCCTGGGCCTGTACACTCTTCTCCGTCTCCTCACTGTGGGTTGTCTGGCAGCATTTGCATTGTCACCATCCTCAGCAAGTCTCCTATGTCTCCTTATAACAGCTATGGCAGCCCCTAGCATGTTTGGTCTGAGTGCAGCTTTTTCAGTTTTCACTTCTACTAGCTTACTCCTGTCTTGCAATGTCTCTTGAGAGAAACATGCTGCAATGCTGTTTGCAGTGTTTTAAGTGCTGGGCTGGGCTTGTATTCAGCCTGTGTAATTACCTGCTTCTAATTGTTTTCACCTGCTACCTCTACCAGTATTCCCTGCTAGTTTCCTACTATTTCTTCTGCTTCCTTTTTCCTCTCTGTTTCCTCAGGGAGGAACAGCGCGCATACCAGCGAAAATACGCTCACAGTGGCTACCACGCACGCACACATGCTTACACAGACTAGAATCTGCTTATTCGGGTTAAACCGCGCGCACAACAGCGCAAACAGGTTTACAGATCTTTAAACAGGCTCCTACATGCTTACTCTGTCTTACACGCGCGCACTCTGTCTTACTCGTGGCTCCCAGCGCCAAGACACGCCAGATGCACGTACAGCAAGAAACTTTGGTGTTGGCCACAGTGTACACCTTCCATTTCTTGACTTTCCCATGCTTATCTGTTGACACTCCTCTTTTTATGCTGTGTAATTGACATCTTTCACATACCACTTTGCTCCAATGAGTTTGATTCCTTCCTGACATTCCCCCCTGTGATGTCACCTATCTCCTACTCTGTTACTCCCCCTTATCTAACTCTTACACTACATGGAATGTGCTCATTTGCTATGTGACAGTGTGATTCACTATCCTACCACTCATTTACATAGGATTGCCTACTAATGCTTAGTTACATGTCTTACACTCAGCTTCCCCCCTTAGCAACCACTAGATGGTGGCCATGCTGTTTTTGGTCTGCTAGTCCCTGCATTGCAAATCCATGCATTACATAAAACCCACATTTGTGGGTTTCAAACCTTTATTTTTCTGTTTTATATAGCGCAGCCCGTTTGCGCAGGGCTGGGCTGCGTTTAAACCTCGCCGATTGCCCAAAAAAAAATTATTTTATTTCATGTTTGCATCGGGTTACCATGCCAATGGCCACATATTTGGCCATTGGCATGCTGACTGCAACATTTGCGCACTTTATTTGGAGCTGTCATGGCTCCATTGTGTTATTTGCAGTAACGTACTCAGTTGTCAAGTGAGTACATTTCTGCACCTAACACGACTCTTACACGGGCTGGTTTCAGCTTTGTGGATCGCTAATCTACCTCATTTGCATGCCTTTCAGCTGCAAGTGAGGTGATTAGCATATCCACGCCCTGCCCATGTAAGAGTCGTTTTAGCTGGTCTCTTACATGGGATTTCGGGCTGTTCCTGGATCACGATGGCTGCATGGAGTCTTACACGACTCTTAGACTCCATGCAAGCCATCGTGAATCCTGCCCAGTGTCTAGTTAAAGTTTTATAGATTCCAGAATTCTGGTAGTTTCTTGCTAAATACAGTTATTGAATCCTATCTTTGTTGACCAAGACAAATGACTGAGTTGTCAGGGTCATTTGAAAATCAGAGTGCAGGCTATACATCAGTCACAGCCTAGTGTTAATATAATTACTTGTTGCTTAATCAGTAGTAGGGTTCTGTTTTGCCTTGACTTTCATACTAATAAAATCAAAGTATAACAACTCTATTCTTACCTTTGCTCCTTCAAGTGCTGTCCATATATCAACTTAAAATCATCCAAAGAAACAGTTATATTGGTGCTGACATCAATCTGAAAACATGTAACACAGCAAAAGCAGAAATGACAGGACTCAGAGTGAAAGAGCAATTCTTTCCATTTTAAGCCTGAACAGTATTTGATTTTAAAAAGTGATACCCCGGGATTCAATAAAGCCTACATGGTCGTTTTTCACCAAGATGCACGCACAGGCACAGACAGTTTTAGATTCAGTAAGCGTTGTGCAAAAGTGCATGGTAAACACCGAGGCATACTCACTACAGCATAAGCAGTTGAATTACATGCTAATCAACCAATTCAACATGGTGGACATATTCAACAAGTTATAAAGCATCTGTATGGACTCTGTGCTGTTTTTTCCTGGGAATTCCAAAACGTTTGGAATACAGCCATGGAAAGCAGTCTACAGGGACTACTGTTGCTTTAATACATGTGCTACAGGCTGAAGCCAATGCTGCTGCTACTGCTAACAGACCTAGGCCAAGAAGGAGAAGAGTTTTCAGGCCCCATTTGTCTTTTCACAACCTACATGATGTGAAATTTGTAGAGCGCTGCTGGGTGAACAGGGAGACACTACAGGAACTCTGCAACCTCTACCATCCTCAACTCAGAGCCAGAGCCGATCAAGGGGAACCCATCCCAGTGGAGACAAAGGCATCTGTAGCCCTTAGATTCTTAGCTACAGGTACCTTTCAGAAACCAACCGGAGACATGCTAAGGGTGTCACAGGCATCAGCATCCGGGATCCTCCACCAGTTCCTGAATGCTATGTTCCAACATACCAGTGGCCACATATATTTTCCCTGTAGTTCTAAGGGGAGGGTCAGAAATATACAGGAGTTCTGCCATGTAGTACACTATCCTGAAGTACTGGGTGACACAGATTGCACACATATAGAAATGAAGGCACCAACTAGGGAACAGGGTAGTCTCTACATAAACAGAAAGGGTTACCACTCTATCAACTGCCAAGTTGTGTGTAATGGCAGGGAAATCATCTTGAACATGTGTGCTAGCAAACCTGGCAGTTACCACAGCTCACATATCCAGCACACCTCCCAACTCTACCAGATGTTTGGTAGGAGGGATATCCCACAGGGTCATTTATTGGGGGATGCAGGCTATGCACTGGAATCATGGCTGATGACACCCATCAGAAATATATACACACACACACACACACACACACACACACACACACACACACACACACACACACACACACACACACACACACACACAGAAGAATACCATAATGAGGCACATGCCCAAACCAGAAATATCATAGAGCTTGTGTTTGGGCTGCTGAAGTCACGGTTACAGTGCCTATATAGATCTTGGGGGAGCCATGCAGTACAATCCACGGACATGTACAGAAATGTAAACAGTATGTGCCATGCTATACAATATAATCCTGAGGAAACAGCTTCAGCAGGATCAGCAATGGGAAGGGGCATACATCCCACCACAAATGCTATGGTCACCACAACCACAGGCAGAGGGGGAACCACCAACTGCTCTGGGTATAGGTAGACATAGGCATGCTCATTATGCCCTTGCATTGGCCAAGAGACAATGCATAGCACACTCACTCATTACCTAGGGGCATAGAACCTTCTTCCTACTCACGTACATATAGTAACACTGATGTCAGACAACTCACACAACTTTTACCTCCCCATGTATTGGCTGTGTACCATTTGCATCAGACAGAGTCAGCCCTGAATTACAACCATGTCAACTGCTGCATTTACAAGGTAAGTTTTGAACCTGTAGTGTAATGTGTAATAATATGAATGAGTAGGATATCCTTGTATCACACTACTTGTAAAGTAAGAAAGTGAAAGGTGGTAGAGTGGTACAGTAATGATCTTAACATGTAACTTATATGTGTTAATTATTAAGTAGTAGGCCTCAGGCATCAAAGATTCATACAGTCATGCCCCTCAACATTTGTGATGGTCACTGCATGACCCAGTTTAGGACCATACATTTGTAATGGAAAATAATTAATGGAAAATAATTAAAGAGAGACGTTAGAAAGAAATGATACACATTGCAGTTTCTGACTTCACAACCCTCACAATTTCATTCACAATAAAGTTGGGAAATTTTGATGCTATCAGTTGTGCAACTTTCCAAGGCCAATATAAGTCAAAAGTAAAATTACCAGCTCAACCCCACAAATGCAGATATACTAATTACTTTAATTCAGCTATGCACTCTGAGCATCAGACACAAAACATATATATCCCTGTATCCAAAAAATAGAAAACAGGGATATGGCACAGTTATCACCACTTGCACAAGGTGTTGTGTGATGGAGCAGGAGGCCTAGGCAGACACAAAGGGTTGGTGAGTGTGTGTGAGTAAGAAACAGAAGCAAACAGACATTTGGATAAAATAATAAATGACCACTGAGAATAAAATGAGTTTTAGGCTGCATAGCTAAACTATGTAACTGTTGTGTGTGTATGCCTGTAGGGGTTTCTCCTGGCGAAATTGGTGTGTGAGAGTCTGCATGGACACAGCCAAGCTTTGTGCTGGCTCTGTGTTTTGGTAAATCAGGCAGGTGTGAGACATGCATGGTAAAGGTGGCGGTTCATCACTGTCATCCCCAACCACGAGAACTGGTTTTGCCAATAGCTGCACTGGTATATCCACACCCACAGTCAGATGCTACCTGAACATGCCCAGTGTCTGCTGGATGAGCTCCCTTCACAGGGTCACTTAGGACCATGACCCCATGGCCTGCCATGCCTGGGTGTGGGTGTGGCTATACCAGTGCAGCTACTGGCAGAGCCAGTTCTCATGGTTGGGGGACAGTGATGAACTGCCACCTCTACCATGCATGACTCACACCTGCCTGATTTACCAGGACACAGAGCTAGCACAAAGCTTGGCTGTATCCATGGCATCTTCCTCAAATTTCAAACCTCCTGACTCAGAGGGAAGGTGAATTCATGCATCCCCAATTGCAGACATTCAATTTGGCAGCTTGGCTTATTCTCTAAACCCAAACCAATCTGCCATCCACAGTAAACATGTTCTGGATATTATCTGTGAGGCCAGATGTCCTAGCACCAGAACGTCTTATGCAGATAAATGGAAAAGGTTCTTCACGTGGATCCAGGCATGGCCACGTTGGCTGACAGCAGGTGATGTGGCTGACCTATGTCCACGAGGATGCCGTTCCTCTCCTAGCAGGCATTTCATCACAGACAAGGCTTGGTTCATGACATATACTCCTCGTTCCAATGTGCCATTCACCAGATCCATTAAAATGGAAACGTGGTGGAGGCAGTCACACATGTCAGCCTAAGCCACAGCTATAGCCCTGAGCATTTGTCTGGAGCACTTATGGGAACATGCCTGTGCCTCCATGATGACCCTAAACATACATTGAGTGGCACGGGAAGAGACATCTGTACCAGGTGGTGGAGGGACAGCAGGCCCCCTCTGAGTACCCCATCAACCCTCCTGCATGACACCTCACTAATGCTATGGCTACAGACAGACTCAACAGACACTGAAGCTGCAGTAACCACACTTCCCTGATCAATGACCTGGCCCTCCACCTGTCCAATATCTGTGGGGTCACTGGAATGGGTAGGCAAAAGGCTTACTGGCTGTGTCTGATGGAATTGCAGGGAATGGCTGTATGTCAACCTCAGTGTCAGGTTCAACCTCTGCACCCCCTGACTGTGCCTCAGTTTGGCCACCATCATCATCAAAGTCTACTGATACACTGACATCAGGTGGCAGATGGCCCACATGTTCACTATTATGATCACCTGTGATAAAAAACAAGAAACAGAGGACAAAATGAATAGCTATACTACTGTTGTCCAATATATGCTAACAAACTAACAGTGGTGCCAATATTACGGACAGTACAGCAATACAGACAACAGGCCTAACATCAACAGCACACACTAAAATATTTCTTTAAATTACTCAGCAGTACTGACATAAAATGTTTGGCTTACCATCTGCAGATTAGAGTCTTCTCTGCATTCTAGATAGGCCTGGAAGAAGTTAAGCTAGAGGTAAGGGCAACATGATCACAATTAAAAGTAACACAGGGTGGTAAGACTTTTACCCCTTTATATGTCCATTAGCTATACTTTCAACAAGAACATGGCTGTCAACTCAAACCTAAACTAATAATTGTACCAGTCTTTAACCCCCCCCCCCCAAAAAAAAAATACACATGACACAGAAGTAACACTTTACAACAACATTCATCTGTTGAGATACCAAAGCCTCTCTGGAAACTCCTCCTGGGATGTGCTTACTGTCTCTGACAATGTTGCTCTCACATCCATGCTGTACTGCACTCTCATGTGAACTGTCTGGATCCCTGATATTGGCCAGGAACTCTTCACTGGGTGTTAGTGGTGGTTTCCCAGCAGGGCCTCCCCCAGTACCCATCTGGTCATGGCCCACTGCAGTTGCTCTCCCCCATGCAGATGTGATCGTGTCAGTGGCCCTGTGGTGCATCATTTGGGGACTCAGTGATCACTCCCAGCTTACAGTCATTGGTGAACTTGGTGAGACAGTGGCCCACTACATTAATCTTCACTTCAGAGAAGTATATACCAAACAGGAGAGGTCCCAACACTGAGCCCTGTGGGACACTGCTAGTAACAGTTTTTTTTATTGGGAGTTGATTCTCCTATCCAGACAATATGTGTCCTGTTAGTGAACCAGTTTGCTATCCATCTAATAGTGTAGGGGTTTATACCTAACTCATTAAGTTTATCTATGATCCCCAAGTGGACATTTGTGTCAAAGGCTTTGGCCAGGTCTAGATAAGCAATGTGTACCTTCTTATCCTTGTCCATGGCTCTGGCGGTTTTCTTGAAGAAGTCCACCAGAGTGAGCAGGCAAGACCTCCCTTTGATAAAGCCAAATTGGGTCTGGTCCATTATTTGGAGATTTCCTCTGTCATTATTGATCAAGGCCATGCAATTCTCTCCACGGCCTTGCATATAAGACTGATCAAGCTTATGGGTCTGTAGTTCCCTGGTTCAGTTGATGGACCCCTCTTCTGCTGAGGGATGACTGTTGCAGTCCTCCATTCCTCTGGGACAAAGCCCATCCAGAGGCTGTGGTTAAACAGGGTTTTAGTGGCCCTGATAGAGTCTGTTTTCAGCTATTTAAGATGCATCCTGGAATATTGTTGGGACCCATGGAGGCTGTGTTTTTGGCTTAAGTGAGCACGATAAGGACCTATTCCCTCATAATGACTGGTAGGGGGGTTGGCTGCTAGTATTTCTTTGGGTGTGGTAGGAGGTGATGGGGGGATAAGTTTGAACTGAAATGGGCCAGCAGGTTTGCTATATTTTCAGGCTGGGTGTAAGTCTTGCTGTTCATGATTAATTTGGCACATTGCTGAGAAGTTCCCCCCAAGGTTATGAACATAATTAAAAAAAAAAGCCTTGTGGTTATCTTTCACCTGGGAGGCTATCTCTGCCTAGAAGTTTGCTTTGGCAGATTGGACCAGCTCTCTTTCTTTTTGGCTTTTCCCGGTTAGGAGTCGTCACAGCAGAACTCCGGTCTGCTAATGATTGGCAGTAGATTTTTTATGGTGCTGAGTTGCCAGCCTGACGCCCAACCTTCAGCAAAGGCATGCCCATTCACGCATGTCTTTTGGAGGCCACTCGACTGTGGGGAGGACATGCAGACTCCACACAGAAGGCACACCAGCCAAGAACTGAACAGTAGAACCTCTTGCTGTGAGGCGGCTTCAGATTGGACTTGGACCATCTCTCTAATTTGTTTATTTAGACTGGTACTGTTTTGTCTGTTCCTTCTTGGCGTTGGAGAGGACATTTTTCCTCTTGTTGAACAGACTGTTTATGCTAAGGATCCATTAGGGTAGTTTTTCTCATTAATCATAGATTTGACTTGGACAGGTACTGCCTCCTCTATGCAGCTATGAGTGTGGTTGTACAGTGCTTTTGTGTACAGACCAGTGTAGGCCTCAGTGTCATCTGAGTCCAGAGGGGCTTGGAAATTTAATAAGCTGTCACATAGTTTGAGGAAATTTGCCTTAGTGAAGTTCTTAACAGATTTGACATTTGATAATAGTTCTAGGTTAGTTTTAATACTAAAGGAGATAATTTTGTGGTCAGATCTTGCCAGAGAGGAGTTAATACATGGGAGGGAGCAGCATCATCCTGTGTTTGTGAGTACCATGTTTAGGATATTTGTACCTCTAGCTGGGGAGCTAAGCAGCTTCTTCAGGACGTTTAAATTGATGAAGTCCAAAAAATGTGTAGCAAGTGAATTATGGGTCATATAAGTCTCCCAGTTTATGGAGGGGTAGTTGAAGTCACCCATAAGTATAGTGTTAGGATAAATGTTAGAATATTCCAGTAGGTTTAGGTAGGAAGTGTGGCTTTCCAGACTCATGTTAGGGGAACTTTAGCTAGCAAAGATATGATAGAGGATTGCACCTGTGGCTTGTTTGGCATGGAGCAGTTCAAGTGAGTCATGTTGTTGGACCAGTCTAGCAGTGTACTTATCCTTTGTAAACACTGAGATACCTCCTCCCTTTGTTTTATCCTGAGCTAAGAGGGATTGAAATGTATTGTAGCCTTTGATAGATGGCATGTTTTCAATGGCTCTGAACCATGTTTTTGTGATTGTACGTATGTCTGCATTCTCCAGGGTGAGGGGTGTTTCCAGGGAGTGAAGTTTTTTATTCACACTCCTAGTACTGAGCATCAGTACCTTTAGGTAGTCATGAGTGATGTTTGTTATATTAGGGGGTTTAACAACTTGGCACAGCCTAAAATAGGCATATGGGATAGTGATGCCAAGTGCAAGCCATCTATGGCAAAGCATTGTGATTTGTTGCTCATTTCTCCCCAGGCTGACAAATACTAGATCCCCTTGTTGTGTCACCAGAAACTAAGCCAGTTGTTGAAGGTCAATCATGTTTTGCTGGTATTATGGCATCATCATTGGCGAAGGGAGGATGCTACTTAAGGCTAGGTTCATACCCACCTGGGACACATATTCAGAGATCTCCATCAAGTCTCGCTTCATATCATCCAATGAGGTACATCTTAGGTTGTTTATGCCCATATGGACTATGACTGTGTCATACTGGTACTTGTGGTTTAAAGATCTTACTGCATGCCTGATCTAACAGATCCTGGCTCCAGACGGACAGCTCACTGTGATCATCTCCTTGTTTAGTCTGGTAAAGGGACATCAGTATGTCATACAATGGAATCTCCAATAACTAAAATGTTTGGCTGTGTGGTGTGTTTCCTTATGGACTTGGAAGCTGGGCTGTTATGATTTTTAAAGTTATGTGTTGTGTGATGTGCTGCCTTTTGGAGTGTGTGGGCCATGAGAGATGTTTTTTAGGAAGTCTTGGATGTCTAGGTAGATCTCATGTGAGTACCTGCATATATGGGGGTCTATGTGTTTGCTCCTTAGTTTTAGTAGTGAGTGTTTTGGGTGTAATGCTGATAATCTGGTTTGCATTTTTCATGTGTGCATGTGAGAGCTTTGTGAGCTTTTATCCAAAAAAGTTTTGTTGTTGTTGTGTCTTTCAGCTTTTCCCGGTTAGGGGTCGCCATAGCGGAAGTCCGGTTGGCTAATGATTGGCAGTAGATTTTTTTACGTGCCGAGTTGCCAGCCCTGACACACAACCTTCAATGAAGGTACGCCCATTCATGCATGTCTCCACACAGAGGACGCTTTAGTGAGAATCGAAGAGGACAACGTCTTACTGTGAGGCGACAACACTACCGCAGCACCACCACCGCAGTTCCAAAAGAATTTTTGTAATTTTTCTTATTATTGCCATTTGCATTTGAGTGCCACTTGGCAGCATGCATTCAAGTTTCAAAAAAGTGAAAAATGTAATTTGGGTTACCTTCAGTAGAGCAAATAAGCTTGGCATCACTGTGCGCCCATCAGCATCCTGGATAGTAATGAGTACAAAAAAATGCACTTAATAGATGTTCAGCTCTGTGCCACAAGTTATAAATGAAGTGAATTGAGAAAAATAAGACAGATGATGTGCTGTTTGAATCCTGTTTACAGATCATATTTCAAGTATTCTCAATATGTATTCTTTTTCATTTTTTTCTAATTTGTAATCTGCATTTGGGCATGCTTGGCAGTGGTGGTACTGTGGTAGCGTTGTTGCCTCACAGTTAGACGTTGCCCGTTCTATTCTCAGTTAGAGCATCTTCTGTGTGGCGACATGCGTGAACGGGCGTTCCTTCGTTGAAGGTTGTGCGTTAGGCCCAGAAAGCCAGCACATGAAACTCTACTGCCAATCATTAGCGGACCGGAGTTCCGTTGTGGCGACCCCTAACCGGGAAAAGCCGAAAGACACAAACATTTGGGCATGCTTGGCAGCAGGCAAGCAGGGTTCACTACAGAAGGAAAAAAGTGAAAAATGTTATTTAGATTGCTTTCAGTAATGCAAATAAGCCTGACATCATTGTGTGGCTGTCAGTACTCCAAATAGTAATGACTGCATAAAATGCACATGCTATTTATCTTTGTATGCTGTGGGGTTCAAATCATTCATAAAGATGGTTTTGATAATTGTGTCAATTACAAGCATAAACATACCTTTTGCAAAATGATGTTCACACCCTAAGGGTGTGTGATAAATGCTGAATATGTTACCTGCAGTCCTTGTGACTTGCTGTTACCAATGTGTTGTATTAGTGAAATCATCTATACTTCTTTTTTTTTTTTCAAATAATTTTATTAAATAATTATTAAAATGAACAGATATTTCCATGAAATTATAACATTTTTTCTTTAAAGTTAAAAAACATGAAAATAAAAAAACCTTCTAATATATAAACCAGTGTAACTAAACTATGTACAAAGACGTTCATCATGCAAAAAAAATGTTTTTAATGTAGTTGTAGGATTAATAAAAATCATCTGTTTACATAAATTAATAAACTATTTTTCTAGAAGTTCATAGATGATATTCCATGAATTATATAATGTAGTATTCCTAGATTATCTAGATTTAATAGTTAACATTTCCAAATTACACGTTTCAAGGAGTATATTTTTAAATTCCAAAAATGTAGGTGCTGTACTAGATTTCCAATTCTTTGTGATTGTTTTTCTAGCTATAGATAGTATAGACCAAACCAAAAGGGTACTTATTCTCTTTTACACAATCAGGAACCGGAGTATTAAATAAAACAAGTGATTTAGATATAAAGAAATTATCAGTAAAAATTGTTTGCAACAAATTATTGATATCATCCCCAAATTTTCTTAAATGTATGCAATTATAAAACATATGAGACCAGTCAGCATTCAATTCAATATTACATCTCCAACATGTTATATTCTTTTTAGGAAATATACTTATATTATGAGGAGTGATACATGATCTATTTAAAAATCTCCATGTGAATAATTTCCATTTTAAAGAAGAAGTAGTCATACTTGCTGATTGTAAAATATTCAATTTGTCTTTCTCAGAAGGGGGATTATTATTAATTAAAGAAAAATATTTCCAATAATTATCTGAATGTGTATCTAAATCACATTTAATTACCCTATAAATGTTTGATAACTTGTTGTTAGCAGGAGATTTATGCAAAACTGATAAAATCATATATTGTATTAGCTTGGGAATTTGTTTTCCTAATCATAGGAGACATAGAATCCAATTTATTTAATACATATTGTCTAGCTTCTTGAAGCTCTAACCATGAACAAGTATCAAATGTATAGTCTTCTAAGAGTAAACTATTGGATTTTATCTCATTATTTATCATCATTTGGTGCCAAAATATTAAATGCTTTTGCTGAAATATAGACATTTTTGTATAATCTGAAGAGAAAATAGATATGTGTGTGTAGGCTATAGGGAAGAGTAAAAAAAATCCAGTCCTTATAGATATTATATTTAAATATATAATTTTTAAATGATTTTAAAAGAAAAACTATATACTTAGAGTTAAAACTCAGAGAAGAAAATTCAGAAATATAATCTTTTAACCTCCAAATAAATGGATTATTAATTATATTTAGCTTATAGGAACCGTTTATATCTTTGGTATTTTGTGATAATACCTCTATAAACTCTTTCCACTTAGCAGTGTATTCCACATCAATCACATGAGAGATTGTATTGAATACTGATGAAATTGAATACATTTCTAAATTTGGTAAGGCTATACCCCCATTATTCCAATTATACATATGGTATGTTAATGCAATCCTTGGCTTATTTGGTAACCACAAAAATGTCTGAATCATGGCACGTAAAAATCTACTGCCAATCATTAGCGGACCGGAGTTCCACTCTGGTGACCCCTAACCGGGAAAAGTCGAAAGACACAACAACATTGAATTAAATGTTTTAATTATTTGGTAAGAAGGAGGTATAGATAAAGATTGAATTATATATACGATTTTGGGGAGAAGGATCATCTTTATTATTAAAAGTTTATCATCCATAGAAAAGGGTAATTTGTTCCATTTATTTATTAAATTTTCTATCTGTAATAGACTTTTATTATAATTTATTTGAATGGTATCTTAAATATTGTTAGTAATAATTATACCTAAATATGCTATTTGTTGAGACTGAGCTATATAGTCATTATATTCATCAGGTATATTGTATTTTTTTGAACCTGTTAAAAGAATTTGTGTTTTATTATTATTAAAAGTAAGGCCTGAATTTTTTGAAAATATTCCATGTTTTTAAAAAGTTTTTGTATAGATTCCCTTCTACTCCCAAGAGTAATCAATATGCCATCTGCAAACATTTGTATTGTAGATGATATAGTGGGGTTTAATTTGTATCCTTCAATATCTGTATCATGTCTTATTAAATTTGCCCATGGTTCCATAACTAATGAAAATAAAAGAGGGGATAAAGGACACCCTTCCTTAGTACCTTTTACTATTGGTATATTTTGAGATATACTAGTACCAATTTTAACATAAACTTGGCTACCTTCATATAACAGAGTGATAAGATTGATAAAATTATTGGAGAAATTTAATTCCTTTAATAGAGTGAACAGATATTCCCATGTAACTGAGTCGAAAGCACAATTTATATCTAAACTGACTAGGGTTAAATTTGTTTTAAGATTTTTCACAGAATCAATTACATCTAATATTCTTTTAATGTTATCATATGAAGTTCTCTTTATTATAAACCCCATTTGATCACTATCAACTAATTTGGGTAAAAGTGTTTTAAGCCTTTATGCATAACTGGACATAAATAATTTGTAATCAGTGTTTAATAGGGAGATAGGTCTATAGGAGGTACACTTAGAGGAATCTTTGTTAAATTTTAAAATAGGAGAAATAAAAGTGTATTTCCAAGAAGGTGGAATTATGTTTTTGTCCTGAACAAGATTAAATACTTTATAAAGCAATTTTAGAGCATTTATCGGTAGTAATTTGTAAATTTCAGGAATGATGCCATCATTACCTGGTGCTTTATTTTGCTTTAATTTGGTAATGTTGGTTTGAAATTCTTTGAAAGATATTTGTTTATCAATAGACATCCCTTGTTCCTCTGAAAGTCTTGTTTTAGTGTATTTATTAATAAATGTCTTTATTCCCTCTTTAAAATTAATTTCAGTAGTTGTTTGGTTGATGTTTATAAAAAAACTCTTTAAATTCAGTTAATATATTATGAATTTCCGATACCCTCTTTCCTTTTTTAGGGGAGAATATTTCATTAATATGATTAAATCTATTTAATCTTTTCATTTTATTAGCAATAATTTTTAAGGATTTAGGGTTAGAAGAGAAATTTATAAACTTGAATTTTTCTATATTGATCATAGTTTTATGTTTTAATATTTCTAGATATTTATTATTTAACATATTTATTTCTTTTATTTTATCTGATATATCTTTATCACCCATATTACTAAGTTTTAAAGTGTCTAATTTACATTTTATATCTTGCAGCACTTTATCCCAAGCTTTCTTTTTTTGTTGTACTAATTCAATATCCTACCATATAGATAAGCTTTTAGGGCATCCCATATGTAAATTTTTGATATATCATTAGTATTGTTAAGTTCTAAAAAAATTCTGTACTTCTGTAGAAATGAAATCATTAAAATATTTTAATTTTGTGATATAAGCTGGGATCCTTTTTATATGAATATTAAAATTTGGATTGACTACCACTTCAAATATTATATAATTATGATCTGATAAAGGACATGAAATCACTGCTGATTTGTTTAAGGAATCTGTTAAATTATTAGAAATAAAAAATCTGTCTATCCTCGAGTATGAGTTATGTCTATGAGAAAAAAAAGGTGTAAAACAAAGAAGTAGTATCTGCAAAATAATTTATATCTTTCAAAAAATAAGTATCTGAAAAGTCTTTTAATAATTTAGATGATGTAGATATTCTTCTCTTCCCATTAGTACTATAGTCTTTGTAATCTAGAATACAATTGAAATCTCCTGCCAAAATAATGTTCCCTTTAGAGAATAGTACAATTTGATCTAGATGTTGTTTCACTGTGTTTATCCCTATCCCTGGGATCCAATATATGTTAATCAATGTGAACATTTTACTTTTTATTTCTATGGTGACTGCACAAAACTCCTTTATTATCCCTATATGTATCTATTATTTTAGGAAAAGGCATTATGCTGTTCCATAGGATAGCTACTCCTCTCTTTTTCTTAGTATGTTCAGAACTTACTAAAATCTTATATGTTTTAGATTCAAGTCTGAATATATCCTCTGTTATTAAGTGAGTTTCTTGTAAAAATACTAACTGGGATTTATGTAACTTAAGATATCTAGTTAAATTCCTCCTTTTATTAGGATTATTTAAACCATTAATGTTAACTGATATACCTTTTAGTGTAGTCATTGAAAATTAAATGATGTAAATATAAACATACTGATTTAAGAAATACACAAGAATATATCTAATAGGAATACTATTATGATCATTAGGACAAATATAGTGTAAGATTATCATATTCTTAAAATTAAAGTTGTTTCCTACTACATAAGATATGAACATCTGAAAAGTTATTAGAAAATATTTATAACATAAACATGAAACAAAATAACCAACCCGAACCCCTCTGGAGTTTAAAACTCCTAACTCGAATGACATCAGTCACTCAAATCGACCTCCTATTAAAAACAGCATCCAATCAGCACCTGCCTAAATGTCTATAGTCATAACTATAAAAATAAGGCTTCTCATCAATATCATAAGCAATTTTTTGTATGAACCAAATATATAGATATAATGTGTCAATTAGTAAATTGATGACAGCTACATCTTAGGAATAAAGTACAGAATTTTCTTACATTAGTTAGTAGGTTATTAAGAACTACTATGATCTATTAGTTCACTCTTCTGTTTTAAAGTAATCACCTTTGATAAGAACCTTAAAAAGAGACTAAGGCATTCTTTTATTACCGAAATATGGCTAATAAAGGCTGAAGTATGATATATAGTACTGCCATAGGTGATCAGCTGAATGGGACATAGTTGTAAATGAATCACCTAAGGGCCTTCAATAACCACTAACATTGGCAGCTAATAAATAAGATTCTAATAAAAGTGATTTTACTAACAATCAACTAACATACTGATTGTTCTGAAAGAAATGATCACTGCATTTCTTTGCCAGAAACCAAATATAGTGATTACTCATCAAGAAGTAAAACGAACAACATCCTGCTAGTTTTCTTATAACCAAACACCCCTGTGCAGTCTCTCATAGAAGAGTGACTAATAAACGTTAAAAGTCTGATCTTCCATTCATTGCATTAATTTGAGTTACCTCAAAGGGTCCATCACCATACTGAAAACTAGTGAAAAGGTCATATTAGTTCAAAGAAGCAAGGTGCTTAAATAGCTCCTGTATACTATATAAAAGCCTTATTTAAATATAATGAGCTATTTATTATTCAATTATAGCTTATACTATCTTTGAATTTTGAGAAGCTATTTCATTAATAAAACAAAATATGAAAATTTCACATTTTCTAATGATAAACAGATCTAACTATTTTTAATGCACCTGTCCTTGCAATATTATTGCTGCCTATGTGGTACATCCCTATCAGCCTATTACACAAATGCATTCATAAAATAACTGAGATAACCTATTATATACATCTATACATTTAACATTTTGTTAAATGCTTCATGAATATTTTCTCATCAAGTCAATAGTTATAAAAAATGTACATGTCACACAAGTATATAAACAGCTTGTAGTGTTATTAAATCTTCCAAAAATACACAAATCACAACTAGTATTTCTCATCAAGATATCAGCACCCTTGTCATACATAAAGCAAATATTTTATAAGAATACTATTTGTATATAAATACATAAGGCTCAAGAATACCTATGATGATCAGAAAAGGTATTTAGGCTACATGCGTAGTATAATCCCTATTTATTTAAGAGATTATTGCATATAATGTCTTACAATAAGTTGAAAGTAGTGATCTAGTTATATCTTCTTTCCGTATGCTGTATGAGGAAACAAATTCGGTTCAGTAGCTTCCCAGTGATGATCAGAAGATCACTTTACTTCCGACGCCTTCGTGATGACGTTTTAAGAAAGCTCCGAGCTTTCCAGCCGCGATGGATACCACAGTCTCAAGCTCATCATAAAGATAAAGCTTTCAAAGTTCCGGCGGGAAATAGTAAGTAAAACATTACTTAACTACATATAAGGCAATGTCTCGAGACTCCCTCTATACCGAGAGAGATGAGAAAAAAAAAAAACCTCGCATACACAACACGAAGCAATGACAGCTATCAAGCAAAGCTTCACCACACTATCAACCAGACTCTCCGGTTAATCACCGACCAAAGCACACAGGCACCAAAACATACAATTAACACAAATAACACCACACATGTCCCTAAAATGCTAGAGCACCAAACCAGAGCCTCCAAATAAACACATCAACAACTCGGAAATGACAAGGAAGACATACCATTACTCCAGCCACACTGCCACTCACATCCTGGGTCAGAAGTACCATCACTAGCACAGCAATTCTGCAACTATACATCATGCCATCATACAAGATTCCTTTATCAAACAATTAACCATAAATCAACTAAAATACAAATACAACAATTATAACTAAATAAAAGTTTTCCAACCACAATAGGAACCAAAATCAAGATAAACAAATACACCCCCTAATGATAAGCACCACTACAAGACATTTGGAAGCATAGATATCTGAGACAGGAGAATCCCTGCATCCAGGGGAATCAAACCAATAACCATTAAGATAACTAATCTTAAACAAATAGTACAAATGAAAAAAAAATCCCAACAAACATAGATATCCAAGACAGGAAAATTCCTGCATCCATGGGAATCAAACCAATAAACATTAAGATAATGAATCTTAAACAAACAGTACAAATGAAAAAAAATCACTGCATCCATGGGAATCAAACCAATAAACATTAAGATAATTAATCTTAAACAAATAGTCATCCATGAGAATCAAACCAATAAACATTAAGATAATTAATTGTAAACAGATAGTACAAATGAAAAAAAATCACTGCATCCATGGGAATCAAACCAATAAACATTAAGATAATTAATCTTAAACAGATAGTACAAATGAAAAAAAAATCCCAACAAACTACTATTCTACAAAACAAAATAGACAACTATTTAGTTAACAAATTTACATTATATTAACTATAATACCAAAAGCTCACCTGGATGTCTGGTTTCATTTCCCCAACTGAGTGAATCAAGTGCAAATATGTACTTGTTATGATTCATCTTTTGATTTTTTTTTTAGGGTCAAATGTTTTCCAAGTGTTGTTCTCAGCATTTCTTTTAAGACTAGGACTGGCCCACTCCATTTCATCTACTTTTTCCAGTATGTTATTAGATTTATATAAGTTATTGCATTGTCTAGGTCATCAAAAATTTTAAAACCATCTTGATAAAATATTTTCAGTCTTGCAGGAAAAAGCAAATGGGTTTTTATTTTATTCTTTTTTAGTTCTCTGACTTTTTTTTTTTTTTTTTTGATGAAGTCGTATGATGAAAGCGTGTATTAAAGTGTGTTGTACGCTATTTTGACTGGATTTACATCATTGGTGCTATCTATTTTTGTATTTCTTTTTTCACTTTGCCACTCTATACGAACTGGTTCTTTTGGTGGAGTTCGTTTGTTTATTTTATTTGTCTCTGACTAAAGGCAAGAAAATGTTCCATTTTGATAATACTGAAAAAGAATAGTCATTATCAAAGTGCATAATATTGTCCTTCAGTTTGATTGGGGATTTTGCCCACGCAGTCTTTAGTACCATTTCCTTATCATGGGCTGATAGGAACTTTACAATAACAAATTTAGTATAATTACTCTTGGTGTTTTTAGATGTTACCATTGATCTATGGGCTCTTTCAATACCATATGAAAGAGCCTCAGGCAGTTCAAGTACTTCAGGCAACCAGGAAGATAATTTTTTTTCCATATTATTTCCCTCTATGTTATCCGGTAAGCCAAAAATTCTCACATTATTCCTATGGGACCTGTTCTCAAGGTCATCAACCTTTGTCTGAAGAAGAGACTTTTGCTTGAACAGGAACTCAACATTATGTTCACTCTCCTGAATTCTGTTATCCATATCACTTAATGCAGTTTCCATTCCTGAAATCTGCTTCCTTTGTTGCAATAAATCTTCATGTAGAATGCCCATTTGGTGAGAAGACTTTTATTTGGAATTGTCAATTTTTATATCCATTTTGTCTATTTTGACACTTAGTTCTTGAATAGTAGTTAGTAATGACTGTAGTTCTTTTTTGATAGTTGTCTCTTGATGAGAAAATTTAGTGAAGCTCATCCTGTTCTTTTACTGTATTACTTCCAAGTGTAACTTTGACAGGAAAACTTAAAATCTACTTGAAATTCTTTATATACTACCCTAATATATATTTTAAAGAATTAATTAAAATTAAAAAAAACTATTATTAGGGAAGTTTATATCAATATTTCCTGTCAATTAAGTTCTGTAAAGGCAGAGCTGATAAGAAAAGCTGCTACTCTGTGCTCATCTTGGCCACGCCCCCATCATCTATACTTCTGATGACATTTGCTATGCATGATATCAGAAATAGTTTCTAAAGTGTGAGAACAGATATTTAAGAACAGAACAAATTGTGCCTTTACCTAAACCAGTCATGAGGTACAACACAAGTTATGATGTTGCAAGCCAACGATGAAAATAGTATTCATATTTAATTTTTACTTTCATTCAGATTTCATATATTTCATATAATACAAACATACAAAGTCTACTTAATAAAATTACTGATCTACATTCTTGGATAGCTCTCTACTCTCTACATATCTTAACTCTGTCTGAAACATGTCTCAAACCTCACATCACTAACACTGAAATCTCACCTCCCAGCTATAACACTTACCATCAAGACAGACTCTTCAAAAAAGAAGGAAGAGTGGCAATTCTGTACTCCAGGCTACTTAACCTATCCTCCTACCTATACATCTTCCAGACTTTCAACCAGCTGAGTTACTTATTCTTAATTGTAATTTATATCTGCTGCAAAAATTTGCCATAGCAGCCATTTATATTCCACCTGGAAATAACATACCCATCCTTGAACCTATCCTGTCATGGATCTCACTTCATATACCCTATGAGACAATTATCCTAGGAGATGTCAACATTGATTGGAAAAAACTATCAACCAACTCTCTAAATCTTAGTATTAACCTCCATTGGCTTTAATCAACTGATTACAACATCCACTCTCTTAAACACAAACAAAAATAACAGCTCCATTTTGGATTGGATCCTAATTTCTGATCCAAAACTTTACCATAACCCGGGTACCCTTTCTGACTCTCTGAGTGACCACCCCCCTATCTATATACAAAGACACTCTCTTCAAATTCCTAGGTCCCACCTATACAAAGAATGCTGCAACCTTTCCTGCTTTGATGCTGAAACCTTTAATAATATGCTCTCTTTAGTTAACTGGTCCAAACTCTGATAACTTGCCCTCAATGATGCAGTTCTGGAATTCAACCATACCTTCCTCAAAATACTTAATTCTCTTGCACCACCAAGCAAAATTAGGATAAAAGCTAACTATTCCCCCATGGCTCTCTAAAAACACCCATTCCTTTATGAAAAATAGAGACAGCATTTGGAAACCATGGCTAAAAACGAAATCCCATGTGATACTGCAAAAATACAAAGAACTTCACAAAAAAGCAAATCAATAAAGATAAGAAAAAAATGATTCAGTTATGCCCAATCCACTCACCACTAACCCCCAAAAAGGTTGGAATACCATTAATAAAATCATGCACCTTGTTCAATCTACTACCCCCAACCCATACCCTAACAAGGCACCTCAAGAAACTGCAACACTTCTTAACTCTTACTTTATTGAATCTATCCAGAAACTAACCCACACTGACAAAATCAAAAACCCTCCACCTACCTCTTTCACATCTACCAATGCTATCTCCTTCACCTTTAAGCTTGCTCCCACTGCTTATATAAAATCTCTTCTGCTTAAACTAAAACCATGCTCCCCCTCTTCTGATAACCTACCTCTCCTCTTTCTTAAACTTGCAGCTGATTCCATAACCTACCCTGTCTCAATACTTGTAAACAGATCAATTCAAGAATCTATTGTCCCTAATATCTGGAAATCCTTCTACACCATACCACTAAACAAAGGAGGTAATTTCACTGATCCTTCTAATTTTAGACCCATAGCCATTATCTCACTTCTCTCCAAAATCCTCAAAAAATCAATACACAATCGGCTACTTGAATGCCTACTTCAGGAAAACATTATGACCCCTACTCAACATGGCTTTAGGCCAAATCATAGTACTTAGACTGTCCTTCTATCTTTTTCTCATACTGTTACTGAGGCTAGAGACAAGAAACGGCTAGTATAATTTATTTTCCTAGACCACTTAAAAGCTTTTGATACTGTTTTCCACTCTAAGCTACTAACTAAACTATTTGATCTCAACCGCTCCACCTCCACTATTCTTTGGTTTCCAGCTTTCTTACAATAGGCTACAGTCAATTATATGGCAAACCACCTGCTCCCCTTTTTTACCTATCCAGACAGGAGTCCTTCAAGGCTTTATTTTAGGTTCTCTTCTTTTCAATATCTTTTCTAACAACTTCCATTCATCCTGGAGCACCTCCTCCCTTATATAACATCACTCACCTTCATACAATTACTCAAAACTCTTTTCTTACCATTGAACAATAGCTAACTGATAATCAATTCATCCTAAACCTGAAAAAAAATATCCTTCTCTTCCTTCCTAAATCTCACTCCCATCATAAAACCACCTTCATCCCTTGATAACACTATTGTTAAAGCTGAATCACACACAAAGCACCTTGTCACCATTATTGATGAACAATTTAAATTTCACCTCCATATTCAGTAAAGTATAAAGAAGACACATCAAAAATTAGGTCTGCTCTATAGAAATAAAAAGTTCCTGTCCTCTAACTCCAAACCTGCTCTGGCACAGGCATTCCTTCTTCCCTGCCTTGTCTACACCTCTCCTATACTTACACATCTACAATCCACCTTAATGACAAAACATGAACAAACATATAACAAAACTGCTAGATTTGGCAGCAGTCTCCCATACAAATCACACCATTGCCTTGTTCTAAAACAACTCCAGTGGCTTGAATTCCCCCAATGTCTACTTCTTTCCCAGCTACAAATCACTCACTCCTTACTAAATAAACTCTCATCAAGTCCTTCCCTTTCTTTTCTAGTATCCCTCTATACTCCTACTCATATTCTTCACAGCTCTGATCAACTACTTCTTGACATATACAAACCTAATAAAAATATAGACAAACCACTTTACAAAAGCACAGTGTCCCAAACCTGGAACAAACTACATAATCTGTAAATATCATAACATGTAACTATGTCACCAAGCTCTGCATCTAATCTGACTTCTCTTGCTTTTAATTGTGTCTGTCCATGAGAATTGTGAGTCCCTACTAGGGAATACTATTTGCTTTTAATTGTGTCTGTCCATGAGAATTGTGAGTCCCTACTAGGGAACACTACTAAACCATTGTACATAATCACTTTGTTTTTATATTTTCTAATGTTATCTAACTTCTTATGTAATCTATGTAAGTTTGTCTATTTGGAGCTTTTCTCCCCAAGCCTCCACTGAAAATGGACATGTATCCAGTCGGACTATCCCAGTAAACAAATGTAAAATAAAATAAATAAATGAATAAATAACTTCCCACTAATATTTGAAATATCAATTACACAAACATCTTCAAAAAAGAACTTAAACTGCACCTTGCTATCTCAAGTTCCTGTCCATGCCATGACTCTACCTACCCCCTCCATTCACCTCTGTTTATCATTTAACTCATTTCTCCCAGCTAAATTGAACAAATTATTTTAGCCCAGAGAAGCTTTTAGCTGCTTCATTGTATTTTTATTTATTTAAATAGCAAGACATCTTTGCAATTCTGCCTACCTACATTGTCTTCTATAATACAATGTGATATCATCTTGAATATTCACTTTTTTAACTCTGTTCTACATAGTATTTTAACTACTATTTCTTACTCACATCTATCTCTGTTTCTTTATTACCATGACAGTTTATCTTGCATTAACTTTCTATGTAACTTTTAGACTTTTATTTGCACAGTCTTGCATGTACCATATGTACTTTTTTTAATTTGTACAATCTTTAATTTTTGTAAACTTTTATTTTTGTAATATCTTGTATTTTATGTTTTTTTTGCATATTCTGGAGCTTTTCTCCTCAGTTCTCCACTGAAAATGCATATTTGACTCAGTTGGACTAACCAGGTTAACAAATGACAAATAAATAAATAAATAAATAATGCATTTGTTATTTTTGTTGCCTTTTGCATTTGTACACTGTCAAGTGGCACACAAAAATGTTTCACTGCAAAAGGAAAAAAGTTAAAATTTAATTTGGGATGCCTTCAGTAGTGTAAGCATGCCTGGAAATGGTGCAGAGATGTTGTAGTACTTCGTGAATAAATCACATACCTCAGATGACTATCCCTGTGGCACAAAGTATAAGAGAAGTGAATTGAAAGAAATAAGGCAGGTGATGCAGGGTTTGAATACACTTGGTTATTATTTTACACTGGGGTTATGAATACATATTTGCATTCATTTATTTTTATCACTGCGGTGTATAAAACCCAACTTTTCTCAGTACTAATAACAACATATGCACTGTCAGCCCACTTATATATTATCTGCCATTAACTACATGTCTGATAATGCATTTCTCCCTGGGCCTCCACTGAAAATTTGCTCATTCCAAGTCAGAATTTCCCGGTTAACAAATGTTAAATCAATAAAATAAATAAATAAATAAAATTGTTCTGATGTTGCAAGAAGCTGTGAGAAGGATGAATATATCACTTGAATGCACTTCTTGCACTGGTCATTCCTAAATATACCCATTGATTGAATTCATTTTGCCATCAGATTTTTTTCTGTCATATTTTATTTCTAATTCATTTTGCACTAGGGCTCCATTTGGCAATGCACAAACATGGTTTACGGCCTAAGGAAAAAAGTGAAATTTTTCATTTGGGCTGCAACCTGTAGAGCAAACATGCCAGCAATGGTACATTTTTTTCAGCACTCTGGACAGTAGTGAGTGAAGAAATTCCACCAGTCACTTACCTATCTCTGTGGCACAAGGTAAAAGTGTAGTGAACTTAAATAAAGAACACAGATGATTAATGGTTTGAATCCAACTAAAAGATACTTTCACAAAGGGTGTCAGAATCCCCCATTTCTCACAACATTTTGATTAGAAATATAAAACTAAAGACAAAATGAGAATGATAAACATGTTTTTGCAAGCAATGTCTCAGTAACACTTGCATAGCTAAATATTTCTATTTAGCGTATATCATTAATGCTTCATATATAACCTCGAGATAATATGTGCACAATTTCTTTAACATAATGATGACATTTAATTTAAAATGCACTTGCATCTGTATGATGGGCACAATAGTTTTGTTGGTAGTTTTCCGTTATCAGGGCAACGGCTGTAATAAGCACTTGGAATGTTAGCATGCTCTTTCAAAGATCGCACCGCTGCTGATGTGGGAATTTATTTCATGCAATTAAAAGTAAAACTTCATATGACAGTCATATCAGAGCTTCTGTCTAAGTTGCATTCAGTAGAGAAAAAATAGCATTTTCCTTTAAGTATACGGGCCCAGATTTCAACAGCCTTTACACCCCTACTTGTATGATTCAAAGTGAAATCCCCTTAACCGTGACCAGAAATAATACCACGCATGCCTCCAGCACAGTGTAACCTTCTGTTGTGTACATCCAGCTTTGTGCTTCTACAAAATGAAAAAAACTGTATCGGCTCAAGCCAGTCCATGACAATATTGTTAAGAAAATGATTTATTTTCAGCCTCTGAGCTCTCATTATCCCATTCTAAGATTTTTAAAATGTATTTAGCTAAAATCTGATTAAAATAGACTTTCTTATTTTAGCATGCAGTATCATATAGCAAATGACAAGGTAAGAATTTAAGAACATTCCAGGTTCATCAGTGTCTCCTTGTTTATTTTATTTTATTTCACAAAGTTTTTATTTTGCTTCCTTATCTATCATGGTGATCCCAAGCATGACAAGTGTTTTGCATACCCCATCGCATCAAACCCATTGTAAAATCGACATGTTACTTGCAGATAATGTTTAGCTATGATCTCAATGCCTGCATCATGGATGTTGTGCTTAGTGCCTGAGCTGCATTTAAAATTGTCGCTTTCTTTTATCTCATTGAATGGTTTGGTATGGGATTTGGTACTTCTCCGTCATCAATTAAAAAGGCTACATTATGTGCACAGACATGTTGTGGTTCTGCTTGTGTACTACTCTGATATGTCAAGTTACTTCTGTTAAACCAGACAAATACTGCAACCAAATTCATGTCTTTTTTTTTCTCTTTTAACATAATCGCTTCAGGGCTAACAGCTGTGTGATCTTTGCGTGCGCATGCTACCGCATTAGAGCTGTTGCCCCGATAACAGAAAAGTACCATTTTGTTATAATCATCATGACTCATCACAAATCCAATGTGTTTAGGATAGTATGTTTTGTAATGTATATATGTAAGTATATATATGCCAACCTGTATCACTCAGGTCATGCAACTTCAATCATCTTGAATTTATTTACAAACAAGATACTGCCTTTTTCATATGAATACATTCCCAGCGCTACTTAAAATCACACACATACAGGGCTCTCTGAAGTAAATCAACATTCATTCTGAAATTATTATATCTCTAATTACTATGCTTAAAAGGATCATCCCTTGTGGCAGTGAGAATTAATAAACTAACTTTAAAGTTTTGCATTCTGCATCCATGGGTTTGATTACCCAAATGGCAAAACACAATTGTAACAGTGTGCAAGTCCTAACATCAAAATATGTCACAGTTCATCCTATTTATCCTTCCAAACTCCAGGGATTACAAGCCAAGCCATTGCACATTTCATTGTTGCACATTGCATTATGTGCCAATAGGTTGAACACCACACATGGCAAATCACACTTGTATGCTTCACACATGTAAGTACTGCCAATGTGTCTGTCAATTAATCCATATGCTCACAGTTGTGCAAATGCAGTTGGCAAGGGTGTGCATCCTTGAGCACAACCTGTTACATGTGAAATCTGAGTTGAGTGCCAATTCAGACATGCATTGCTAGTGTAACTTCTGTAAACATGGCTGGTAATGGAGAGAATGATGTGAAATGTAGAACACAAAGGTGAGAATTTGAGGAGTCCAGGATTTTTGTGGCAGCATTTCCTGTGAAGTGCTACAGCCAGAGGCTGCTGCAAAGAAATGATACCAGGTCTCAGTATAAGGCTGAGACTTGGAATAGCTTGGTAAAGGTTGCCTCCAGTGCAACTAGCATTCAATGCACTGGGGAACAATGTCATGGCCACTATAGTGACTGAAAAAGTGCAAGTAGCACATCCTACGTTGATGAGAGGATGAATTTAGGACTGAAAACACCCCTCTGTTGTGTTAATATACTGACCCATAACCTATGTATACATTCTATGCTATGGAATTATTATTCAGTCAGCCAACTCAGTTATTCATTATGCTTTGTTCTATATATATATATATATATATATATATATATATATATATATATATATATATATATATATTTATATATATATAAAATTTTTCTACTGTGCTGCAAAGAAAATAGTAGCAAACCATAAAGTACACCAGAAGAGAATAACTTACCTCAGAGAAGCATGGGGTAAGTATGGTTCACATCTAAATGCAAGCCAGATAAGTAATTTTAGTCCATCACTACCTAGCATCTTGATCAGGTATACCTCAACCTTGATATAAAGCATGCATGTCTTCATCAACAACTTTTGCTACCTTGCATTAGGCAATGAGACAATCAGCTTAACGGTGTGTGGGGTTAATATCCAGAAGCAGCAATTATGATTTATTGTAGGATAACATTTTTTAAATATTAACATCAATAAGGAATGTCAGAAACAATTCAGTTATGGTAAGTGCAATTATCACTCGTGAATGCACATATCCTATATGACATAGGGAAATAAAGGTTGCTATTTCTTATATCCTAGCAGTGAGATTTGTTTATTTTATGATGCATTAATATCTTCCCATCATATCTGGATTTGGCAAAGGTATACAAAAGTTATTTATCATATTTTTTGATGCATTGAAAAAAAGTGTATTGAAAAAGTAAAATGTGACATGCCATGGATCTAATTCTATTTTTTGCCCCCCACCCACCTCTCTCTCTCTCTCTCCCCCCACACCCCCTCTAACTATATATACTAACTCCAGGATCGCACTACAGTGGTGAAAAGGGCATATACGTTTTATTTGCCCAACAGTAACATTCAGTGAAATATGATTCAGTGAAATGAGTTTTCAGTGATTTGAGCTTTCAGCGATTTTTTGAGGGTGAACTGAAATTCAGTGAAATGAGTTTTCAGTGGATCAAAGTAGACCTATACATATATATATATATATATATATATATATAAGTTATCTTGATTTCATAGTGATGTAGAATCATTTCATTCAGTCTGTTAAAGTATGTCTGCTCTCCAGTGATTACACCTGCAACTGTGTTGCAATGTCAGTTAACCTATAGACACGTAATCCAGCAGTGTTATTCTGCAGTGCTCTGTCCTATGTAGGAAGTGTCTGTTTGTCCTGTTGATACATTGTGCAAGCATGAGACAAAACAAGTGTGCATTCATCCCAGAATGAAGTGGTAGGAATGCTTGATAGATAACCACTGGTTTACAACTGAGTTTGTGTTTGGTATTCTGTACTGTGAAACAGGTGCATTTCTCTCACAGTAATGCAATGTACATGAAGGACAGTATATAACTCTTTGTAGAGCAGTATGTCATTACATCAGACAATCACAATGCTGTTACACTGTCCTGTGCACACATATGCCTTTGTCCCAAAACCTGTGATGCACAGTACCAGCTGTTCCAAACAGTGAATTTTTACCAGTTACAACTACACGTTTTCACATCATTAAATTCAGACTTCAGCTGTGGCACTTGTGATTAATGCTGTGCTCTTTAGATTGTGCAACCAAATATGTAGGCATTTTAATTCTTATTGTGTGTAACTTGTGTGTGCTGGGAAGGAGGGGACAGTGACAGGAAAGTAATGTTTCAGTGTCAAAGATGATGGGCCTTGTGATGCCCGTGCCCTGGCCCAGCAATCAAGGAGCCTCAATCCTCACCACTAACACCAGAGAGGGAGTCACATATATGAGGAAAGGATAACAAATACACACAGTAAAGTGCAATTTCCCTTAAGAGTACACAGAGAAAGCAATCTGTCCGGGGCTGATCGCTCCCTTGCTCCCTCTCCAGTACCCTCTCTGTCCAACCAGTGCTTCATGTCCCTGCCCAAGTAGCTGACATACACACACTTTAAGATAAGAGTTTACACAACCACACAGACACTTCTGGGGAAGGCTGGCACAGGTTCTCCAGCTGTGCCCCTTTCACCCAGACTATATGGTAGTAATTACTTGCCACCACCCAGATAATATTATCAGCTATTCAAAGGCCCTTAAAGGGTGTCCAGTTATTACTGTGGAATATTATTACCCAATTGGTAGATGTGACTAAACATTCTCAAGGCTTATTAGAGTGACCTGTTACAGGATCATATATACATGCTATGTACTCTAGAGCTTAACTTATCTCTACACAAACCAGCCACAGTTAAATTAAATTAAAATATTTAATAATAAATAATTAAAACCACAAGACAATACTTTTCTATTACACAGTCAGTGCTAGTCAAGAGAGTTCAGAGATCACACAGAAATACTTAAAATAAATCAATAGTACAGTTCTGACATCACAGAAAAACACTTAGTCTAAACTTTCTAATTTCTACCTCTCTAAAAGAAAACACAAGTCTAAGATAACTTACATAAGACAACAGGCAGTGCTGAGTTGGATAGTCAGACAAAATGCTTAATAATGTCTGGTTCTCACTGTTTAAATTGAAACTGCAGTTCTGCATAAACATTACATCATCTTTTTACACTTCCTGATGTTCCCAGGTTGACAGAAACTGCATTTACATTCTTTTACACTTAGAGTAATAAAGGACATTCCACATGTAAATTCTGGTCATTAACTTTAGCCTTAAAACAATAGGCAGGAAGCCTTCATCTAGCCAGACTGGAACCGACTTGTAAAACATCAAAGGCAGTGATGAAATAATTTTAATTTCAAAGGACCAACAAGAAATACTTGACTTATCTTTCTTTACAGCAGATGGCAATGTCACCACATTGTTTTACGTTCAACATTCAAATTTACAAATGATAGAATTATATACCAAATTCTATTTGACTAGGCTGGCAGCCTTCACCCATCTCTACCAGTCTTCACAGGCCCACTTCCCTTGAGGGGAGAACATTTAACTCTGCTCTCATCTCCCTCTGCACTTTATCCCACTTTTAATAGAAATGTCCTCTCTGCAACACAGTGATGAGGCCATCCTATCAAAAGTGCACTCTCTCCTCTCAACTTTGCCTATGGCACTTGCAAATAATACTGTGCTTTCTTAGATTGTGTTACTGGGTAGGAGGTTCAGTGCTCAGCATGGGAAACTTGTATGTGAGTAGTGACAGGTAAGTAATGCACAGTGCTGTGTCTACTTCCCCTAAGGAGAATACATTTCATTTTTCACAAAGCTCCCTCATCCCACTTTAAACAGAATCATCCTCTGTGCAACTCAATAATGAGATCATCCTGCCAAAAGTGCACTGTCTCCCTTCAAGAGTCAGACTTCTGCTGTGGTGTTTGTGGATAATACAGTGCTCTCTAGATTGTGCACCTTGATGGGTCAGAGGTTCAATCTTTTTAATGGGAAACTTGTGTGTGTGTCTCTGAGGGGGGTATAGTGACAGGGGAATCAATGCTTGGTGCTGTGTTCTTTTTTGCTGAGGAGAATACATTTAACCTTGCCCACAGCTCTCTTATCCAACTTTTAACAGAAACCTACTCTCTGCAGCACAGTGATGAGGTCATCCTATTAAAAGTGCCCTCTCTCCCCTTAAGAGACAGAGTTGTCCAGCAGTGCTTGTAAATAATACTGAGCTCTGCAGATTGTGTGACTACATAGATATGAGGGTTTGATGCTCAATGATGGGAATCTTGTGTGTGTGTGTGTGTGTGTGTGTGTGTGTGTGTGTGTGTGTGTGTGTGTGTGTGTGTGTGTGTGTGTGTGTGTGTGTGTGTGTGTATGTGTGTGTGTGTGTGTGTGTGTGTGTGTGTGTGAAGGGGTTAGCATACACAGTCAGATGAGCATGTCCTCCAAAACAGCTGTGCTCATTTAGCTTTCCCTCTGGAGAAACTTTTTAAACTGCTAGATGACTCCATCATCCTCTTAACACACCTTTTGCAACAACATCTTCTCTGCAACACATTGATTCATAGGCTCATAGGTGTGTACTAGGCTAATGGCCTTGGAGCCTTTACAAGCCTAGCCCATAGAAGTGCCTTGACATTGTGCTGCCCGATATTAGTTCCCAGTGACTCTATCAAGTAGAGCCACTGGAGTGATCCCCAGGGTGAACTTTCTATTTCCCATCCACTCATCAGGATTTCTCTTGTAGAGGGCCAGTGAGGTGCTCTGGTTGACATGTATGGGAAGTCCATTCCAGAGCATGTGCAGTCTCTGGGTTATGAACCTGTCCCTCCAGCATGTTCTGTTGATTGTGGTAATGAGGTTGAGGTCTCTGGAGCGTGTGGTGCAGAGGGATTGGGATTTCTTTAGATGTAGCATTTCTAGCAGAGCTGGGTCAGATATGGCTTTGCAAGTCAAGCAGAGATCACCTCTTAGTAGACGATACGAAATATTTTTTTAGAAAGGATGATGATGTCATTCTTTCTAAAGTGCACCGTCACATAATGTCAGACTACTTCTGTGGTACTTGCAGTTCATACAGTGACCTCTTTAATGTGTAACTAGTTAGGGAAGTGGTTCAACTACAACACTGACTACCATGTCTTGGTAGAAGCTAATAATACATTGGAATGCTTTCACTCAAACTTGCAAAGTGTAACATTCCACTCAAATGACAGGTTTTCATTAGAACCATGGTTCAGCATCAGTGTATTGAGCTTTAACTATAGCACTGTTTCTACAATGAAGTGGTGATGTCATTCCCTCAAATATGATGTATATCTTACTTATAGTCATACTTCTTCTTTGGATCATGGGATCATAGGATCATAGGATCATAGCAAGTTACTAGGCTACTGGCCATGAGGACCTTATAAGCCTCACCAGTAAATTAGCCCATGTTCCCACAAGTCAGCACCCAATGTCCCTGTCCAGCAAGGACACAGGTGGAATCCCATGGGTGCATTTTCTATTCTCCATCCAGTCATCCAGGTTCCTCTTAAAGAGGGATAATGAAGTACTCTGCTTGATGTGGATAGAGAGTCTATTCCACAGATGGGACAGTCTCTGGGAGACACATATGTCCTGCCAGCAAGTTCTATTGATGTCACCGACCAAGCTGATGTTTTGTGTGCGGGTTACGGGAGTGGAGTTTGGCTTGCAGATATGCAGCAATTTCATCAAGGTGGGGTCAGAGATTGCTCTGTATGCCAGACATTGATCACCTCTGAGGAGACTGTATGAGATGGAGTAGAGGAACAGGGCTTTTAGCCTAGCCATGCAGGATAGAGCTTTGAAACCCTGGATTCTCCTGGTCAGGAACTTCTGTGTTCTCTCCAGCTGCTGCATGTGTTTCATGAGGTACATGCTGAAATGGGTGTTATACTCAGTGATGGGCCTGATAAAGAAGGAATACAAGGAAGTTATGACTTACTTGTTCCTGGACGAAATACCCTTACTAATGAGGTGAGCCATGTAGAAAGCTCTCCATACAATGGAGGCAACATGGTGGTCAAAAGTTAGATTGCTGTCAACTTGGGTGCTCAGGTTCCTCACAACTGCTTGCATGCTTAGGGCATTGTTATTAATGTGATAATCTGTGGAGATGTCACCTTTCCTAGTTTGAGGCTGTGTTTCTGGCACCAGTCATTTGTCTGGGTGAAACCCTCTTGTAGTACGTCTACATCATGAGATGAGTTGATGATAGTGCCCAGCTTGTAGTCATCTGCAAACTTGGTCAGCCATAGACCTCTGGTTTTGGCTTGCACCTTGGAGAAGTAGATCCTAAACAGCAGGGGCCCCAAGACCAATTCCTGGGTACGCCGCTTATTACAGGTCTACTACTTTCCAAAAGTAAAAAAGCCAGCACAAAGGTGTATCAGGTGCAACTTTTAATAAAAAGTTAACACATACAGACCGGTTTCGGCATACATAAAAAAGCCTTCCTCAGTGTCTACTACTTGAGGTAGCTTCCCATATTTTGACTGACTGAGTTCTATCAGTGAGCCAATTAGCTACTTATCTGGTCACATATGGATTTACGCCAAGTTGGGATAGTTTATCTGTTATGCCTGAGTGGAGAATAGTGTTGAAGGCCTTGGCCAAGTAAAGGTAGGCGGCATGCACTGTCTTCCCCTCATCCATGGCTTTGGTGACTGACTCAAAGATGTCTACCAAATTTAACAGTCATGATCTCCCCTTGACAAAACCACATTGTGTGGGATCAAGCATTTGGAGGTTGATGATATTCTTGTTAATGTGGTCCATGATAATGTGTTCCATGGCCTTGAGAATCAGGCTAGTTAGGTTGATGGATCTATAATTGCCTGGATCAGTGGATGCTCCAGCTTTATGCAGATAGATGGCAGTGGCCATCCTCCACTCGACAGGGACGCAACTGGTACTCAGGCTTAGGTTGAATAGGGTGCATAATGATGCTGCAAGTTCCTGCTTGAGTTGATGCAGGATGCAACCTGGGATATTATTGGGTCCCATGAAAGCTGTGTCTTTAGCCTTTGAGAGGGTGGTAATGATTTTTTTCCCTAGAGATAAGGGGTGGGGGCAGGTGCTGGGAATATCCAGGATTACTGATGGGGGAGAAAGAGGGATGACACTTTCATTGAACTTGTCTGCAACAGGTTGGTTATATCCACGGCTTTTGTGTATGTGGTGTCCTTGACCATCAGTTCTGAGCAGATTTGGGTGTTTCCCCTTAGACTGCGGATGTATATCAAGAAGGCCTTATGATTGTCTTTAGTAGATGTGGGCAAATTAGACTAAAAGTTAAGCTTAGAAGGACTTCACTAATGCTCTTATTTGCCTGTTTAAACCAAGGAGAGATTGCTTCCAATTTGGCACCTGTTCCTTCTTGGTCCTGGACAGCAACTTTTTCCTTTTGTTGTAGAGTTTATTTACCACCAGACAGGTTTACTCTTCCTTGAGGAGGAGGAAGATTTTTTTTCCTGTCAGTATTGCTGAATCCATGCATTTATATAAGTGGTCATATGGTACTTTGGTGTAGGTTTGAGCATTAGTGCCAGGTTTTATTGCTGGGGAGGGGGCTGTGAAGTTGTTTAGACCTTCCCTCAGGAGATTGTAATCAGTTTTGGAGAAGGTTTTTTGTTTAACCCTAGCTGTGGGGGGATGGTGAATTTGAAGGTGACTGCTTTGTGGTCTGATCTTACCAGAGATGATGACACTACGGGGTTGCTGCAGTGGTTTCCTGTGTTGGTTAGTACCAAGTCCAAGATGTTGTCACCTCTTGTGGGGGTGTCAACCAGCTGGTCCAAGGCATTGGCATTGATAAAGTCAAGGAATCTTTGAGCATTTGTGTTCTGGCTTGATTAGTTCTTCAAATCAATGGCTGGGTAGTTAAAATTGCCCAAGATCAGGGAATAGGATTGAATCTTAATAGATTTGAGGAGGTCCAGATACATGGTGTGGGTGTCCTGAGTCAACATTGGGGATCTGTAGCTAACTATGATTTGAATAGGAGTCTTGTCAACTGTTAACTGCATCTGGAGGTTCTCCTGTGTGTCATACTGTTTGACCAGTTTGTAGGTGTGTATATCTTTAATATATAATGAAACACCACCTCCTTTGGCCTTGCTGTCCTCAGTTTGGGGTCTGTATGTATGATAGGATGAGTAACCAGGTAATGCTGGGGTGCTCTCCGCAACTTTGAACCAGGTTTCTGTGATTGCACAAATGTCAGCATCTTCCAGGGTTAAAAATGCTTGCAATGAGTGCAGTTTCATGTTGAGACTCCTAGCACTCGGCAGCATGAACTTTAAATTGCATTTAGATGAGATTCTCATATTGGTAGTTTTGACCTCAAGACATTGTCTGAAAAAGGCACTATGGGGGAGGCAAGAGCCTTTGCCAGGAGCCTAAAGTCCAAGGGAGACAGATGCAGACCATCTCTGACAAAGCATCGTGGCCTGTCAGCCATGTCTTCCCAGGCCAGCAGGTACTGGATCCCCTTAGAATGACACCAGAAACTAAGCCAATTGTCAAAGTCAATCATTTTCTGTTTGTATTGAGACAGCATTCTGGGTGACGGTAGAATGCTGCTTAAGGCAAGTGACATACCTGCCTGGATCACATATTTGCTGAGCTCGATCATGTCTCTCTTCATATAGTCCAGAGAGGTACATCTCAAGTCATTCACGTCAACATGTACTATGACAGAATCATAGCAGTACTTGTTGAGGTACTTGAGTGCATGGGTGATGTGGCAGATTCTGGCACCTGACAAACAACTTACCGTGACTTTCTCCTTATCCAGCCTGGTGAGATGCACATCTGTGTGTCTCACAATGGAGTCCCCTATGATTAATATATTGGGTTTATAGTTAAGCCTTGATGGCTGTGAGACACAGGCATGTTGGCTATGTGTGGTGTGTGGTGTGGTAGGCTGTGGAGTTTGCGTGTGTTTTTGTTTCAGAGGTCTCTTTTGTTTAGGTATGTTTTTTTTTACGAACCTCCACATATGTGGGTGAGTGTTGTGTTGATGTGGATGATGTTTGAGGTGTAGTGTTTGTCAGACAACCTTGTCAGTGCCAAGTATACTAGCTTGTGGAGGCATAGACTCCAGGCTTTTAATGTAATTGCATCTCTCACAAATTGTGTTCCTAGGTGGTAGTAAGAGAGGATTGTCCATGTAAATGAGACAGTTGCTACACTGTCTCAGGATGCCCATATCAACCAGATTGGCAGGAGAAACTGTAGGAAACTGTCTGTCCATATTTGTCAGAATCGGTGAGCAGGATGAGTTAAGGGGGGGGGGGTGAAGGTGGAAATAGCTGAGATGAGTACTAGTAGCTTGTGTTTGTACAAAGGCTGTAAAGAAGCACAATGCACAAACAAGTGCAGCCCCAGGAAAACATAGATAGAAGCATCTAGAAGCTCAGATTACTACCCAATCCTGCTAGCCCCTGCACTTTTAACCAATCATTCAGAAGGTCAGGCAGCCCTGTTACTCTCATTAACAGAGAAAGCAGGCCCTTACCAGCACAAGATGGCTGCCAGGAAGCTCAGCAAAAAAACCAACCAGGCCTGGTTGCATCAAACCTGTATCCAGACTATGCTACTTGACTAGAAGGCAGAAAACTCCCAGAAAATGCACAGAAAAGCACATCTGGAGCACTCACAAACAGAAAATATAACTCTCAGTATGAAAAAAGCAGTTTACAGTTAAGTAATTCAGTAAAAATGCAATTTCAGTAATGAAACATTACTTATCAATGAAAATACATTTGGATCCGGCATTTAAAGCAATGACCTGTAGATTACATAACTAGATAGGTAGGATGTTTGAATCTCACAGGGGTGAACTTGTCTCTGTGGGGCTGTAGAGTCAGGTAGGTATAACTTTCACAACAGGTGAAATCAATCCACTTCCACGTGAGAAACCTTTAGACAGGTAGATGAGTCCCCGCCCCCTTATCCCACTTGTCATAAGATCTTCTCAGCAACATACTGATGAGGTCAATCTTTCTAAAGTGCACTCTCACACTTTAAATGTCAGACTTCTGTGGGACTTGCGTTTCTTACACCAGTTTCTAGGTTGTGTAACTAGAAAGGTAGGAGGTTTGAATACAGCTATGATTATGTTCTAAGAGTGTGTGTGTGACTGAAAATGGATTCAGGATTCGTTTACACACATTTTTATGCACAAAATTTACAACCCCAAATGGCTATAAAAAGTCATTTTAAAGCACACACATATCCTTGGCAATGCATTGCTGATCTCATCCCTTTATAGATAAAAAAAGTTCACACAAACTAAAATGAATAAAACAACAAAACTTGAAGCCACCAACTAGCTCAGATAACTATAGGCTTTATTGAATATACAAAGTCAACCTGCACACTTTCGCCTTATAGTTAAGACTTCATCAGAGTAACAAGACTTACTGATTAAAAACATTTTTAGCAGCAATCCATTAAAGTTCAACCAATGAAGAACTGATTGGATAATAACTATCAAGTGACATCAAATGAATTAAAACCATACAATTGTACCAAACCATCAGGTCAATACTCTGATGAAGTCTTAACTATGGGATGAAAACGTTCAGGTTTACTTTTATATATTTAATAAAGCCTGCAGTGATTGGAGCTCATTGATGGTTTCAAGTTTTATTATTCCTTCATAGATGCTGTATGCCTTACTTGTACCCAAAATTTTTCTGTGAAGCTGGCTGCTGATAATGTGTTACATAGATTGTGTAACTATATAGGTAGGTGGTTTGAGTCCATTCTTGCTTAAATAGTGTGACTGTGATTGCTGTCATATATAGTTGGCTTCCTCACAAACACCCTTATGAATGCTTCTACTTATGAGATGTATTTTTATTGACAGAGTGTTACACTAGCAAATTCTAGCATGTCCAGGGAAAAAAATGTTGGCCACACAATGCTGACATAATGCTTCCATACCTGCATTATATCACAGTTGTGTGATTTCTCCTGTGTTACATGACCTTGATACTGTGCTTTGTAGACTGTATACCTACACAGGTAGGAAGTTTTAGTCCAGCTGTGAGTGTGTCTTTCACCCTGACTGCTTTTCAAATACATATATGATATGTAGATGTACAATGTTATTATGTCCTTCAACCACTTTTTAGCATAAACATCCAGCTAATAAACAATGGCAGTGTCATCTGTTCACTTGTGCACTGTCACAGTTGTACAGTAACATACCATATGGCACTTGTGATTCAGGCACTAATCGCTAGCTTGTGATGTTAGGTAGTTAGTTCAAATCCAGCCACAACTGCTCAGGCTACATTGTGCCAGTCTTATTGTGACCGCAGATGTTGCTGACACTGTTGCCAAACACATCCGCTGTGTAGACATATGGATGTTGATGCCTCCTACAAAAGGCTATGATAATTTCACATGGCGAGGGGCGGAGCCTGAATGGCTAACTGAAAGCAGCAGTATTTTAGAGCTCCATATAAGTAGTTAAATAAGACAGGAAAAAATATTCTTTTTTTTTCTTCAAAGTATAAAATCTTATAGATAAAGGACTAATTTACATAATTAGAAACTTTGGTGAAGTTTTACAAATAATTTCCTGTTAAAAAGCTTGGAGATATATTCACTTGTTAAAATGAGCAACTCAAGGAATTCTCACCAGGATGCTGCCTTAAAAAAGTAACTACAACAGATGACATCTACCTTGCAGGAGTTGTCTTTGACGATGGATGATTTTAAAGAGAACCTAGAAAATCTTAAAACAAGCAGTCAAAAACAGGCTGACACCCTCAAGGAAATACTACAACAACACCAGACAAGGATAACAGGAATGTAGGTTTCTCTAAATGACTTAGAAAGCAGACTTAAGGAAGAGGAAACACTGAAAGAACTGCTTCTTAAGCAAAACACTTGGTTGGTTAATAGAGTAGATGACTTGGAAAATAGGGAGAGGAGAAATAACATCAGGATTTTCGAATTACCTGAAAGCACAGAAGGTGAGGATATTATTTCTTTTTTATCAAGCTGGATCCATGACTTTTTAAATTTAAAAGAAGGACTTTCCTTTGGCATTGAGAGGGCACACAGAACTCTTGGGAAACCTGCCACTAACCCAAACTCTCCTCCTAGGTCAATAATGATCAAATTTCTTTCATACTTGGACAAGGAACTGATTTTAAGATCTGCTTGGAGGATGCACCTCTGAAATATAAACAGAGCCTGATAAGATTTGATAACGACTATTCATCTAGAATAATGGAACAAAGGAGAAAAGTGTGGTCAATGATAAAGTTTCTGAAACAAAATAACATCAAGGCACAACTTGCATATCCGGCTAAGATAAGAATACTGTATGCCAAGAGATGATGACTTTTATTGACTTAGAGGAAGCCTCTTCATTTATTAAAACTAATAATGTGATTACTTTACCAGAAGATATGGATTGGATGTCACTTGTCTCAAGAGAACAAAAGAAACAAATGTTTGGACAGATGTCAAAAAGAAGAAGCAAAAGACTGATACTGTTACAGCCAAATCTCTCAAAGCATCTACTATGATATGAATTGTTTTAACATTACTTTAAAGGACCAATTTTACTGCTTGGAATTTTAAAACAAAGGTAACTAACTACTGGAATCTTTATCTATATTTTTTGAAAATAGATGACACATGAGAGTTTTCACATTACCTCAGGTATGTAAAACAGGGTACTTTTCTTTCACAGAAGGAGGGTTATATAGCACATAAAATATTTATACTATAAAGCAACATACATAGTATATGTGTATTTTCTCTTAATTTTCTCTTTTCTTTCTCTCTTCTCTCTTTTCTCATTATTTATTTTTACTGCATCTTGTCTCCCTTTCTAAATTCTCTCCTATTTACTATACTAATATAGTCTGTATATATTTAATAACTCACTATCTATACATAGATAAATAATAGTCTAAAATAATCTGGTTTTAAGGTAGACTAATTGGAATAGTGAACTTAATTAATTGTTATTACAATATTTATTAGATTAATGATAGTTACTGTTATGCTTATTAGGATTGGGGACATGTTTGTGATTAACTCTGAAATGTTCCATTCATATACATATGTCCTTTAGTATTAACATGTATATATATATATATATATATATATATATATTTATATATATATATATATATATATATATACATATATATAAAAAGAGGGAAAAATATACTGTTGGTTAAGAGAAGTAAAGCTTTCTTCACATTCTATTTGCGTTGTCATAGCAACAGTAAACAACTGCTGCAGTTTCTAAGGACACTGTGAACCTACGAAGTGCATTTAGACTCACAGATAACAAATAATAAGAAAAGTAATGTTGTTTAGTTATTAAAATGAAAAACAACCTAAGCAAGATAAAATAAATACATAATAGGACTATTTGTAAATATTTTATGATTTATCCTCATAGGATTACATATTCCTGGAAACACAACGGAAATGTTCCCAAACTACATGTGCACTTAAATGTAGCTGCTTGATTAAAAAGTATTATAGCAATAACCCACGCCTGGGTGTGGATAATGCTGGATTTACCCACGGTTGGCGTGGTTTGGTCCCGAGGGCGAAGCCCGAGGGGCCAAACAAAGCCAACCGTGGGTAAATACAGCATTACCCACACCCAGAAGTGGGTTATTGCTATTATACCCTGACATTATTTAAGAAAAGAAACTATTACTTTTCTTAAATAATGGCATAGTATAATGCCTGTTTACTGCCCTTCCGCAGATGTCTGGCATCCGCGGCAGTTCTGATGTACCGCGCCTGCGCAGTACATCAGAGTTGTGCAAGCAACGGAGAAAGCAAGATCTCCGTTGCTTTTTATTTAAGCTATGTTAAATGGGTTTAACATAGCGAGACAGTTTTAAAATAAGCAACGGAGATGTCCGTTGCTTATTTTAACTGTCTCGCTATGTTAAACCCATTTAACATAGCGAATAAAAAGCAACGGAGATCTTGCTTTCTCCGTTGCTTTTTAAACCTGTCTCGCTATGTTAAATGGGTTTAGCATAGTGAGACAGTTTTAAAATAAGCAACGGAGATCTCCGTTGCTTATTTTAATGCTGTCTCGCTATGTTATACCCATTTAACATAGCGAGACAGTGTTTTAGTAGAGTTATACTAATGGAAAAAGTCCGGCAATCGGACCTTTTTCCATTAGTATAACTCGATTTACAATGTGCACGCTGGCCAATCAGTGTGCACGTTTTGGGGGGGGGTCATGGTATAATACTCATTTTAACATGCTGATTCCACAAGCTGTCTGCACTGTAAAAGTTAGACTTTATATGTTACTTGAAATTGACAGTCTCTAAAGCACATGAAAAGATACATATTACTTTTTGCAACATGTTATCTTTGCAGTTACCTCACACTCTGTACAAACTCACTTGGCAACTGATAGCTATTAATTTAAAATATGTTTAAATATTAAATGTGCCCTTGAAATGCTATTGACATTTTGACAAAATATAATCTGAACTGTAAAATGAATGACGTGAAAGAAGTGAAGTAATGCATATATTTCAAAGACAGTTCTTGACACTACAGTATAAGTAAAAAATGTATATTCACAAGGAAGAATTGAAATGTTTTAGTCTTCCAGTTAAAATAGCTTTCTGTCAACATTTTGTGATATCAGAAAGTTTGAAGAGCTAGGAAATTACTATTCTTTGTCTTTATAATTATTAGACAGATGTTAGGCTCTGCTTATTTTAATGAATTGTGACACATGTTTATGAGGAAAAGTGGACTCACTCACATTGGACTATACATTCCTGGAAACTCAATGGAAATGTCCCCAAATTACTTGTGAATTTAAATGAAACTGCCTGATTAATAAGCATAACTTACTTTAACAACCTGAATCCATAAGCTATCTGCTCTATATATGCTACATTATATATGTCACTTGCATATGACAGTCACGTGAAAAAATACATATTATTTTGCAACATGCTATATTTGCACTAGCCATACATTCTAAACTAACTCAATTGGCAACTGACAAGTTATTTATTTGAAACATCAGTCTAAATATTAATTGTGCCCTTGAAATATTGTTGCCGTTTTGACAAAACAAAACCTGAATTGAAAAAGGAATAATTTGAAGAAGTGGTATTGTACAGATTTCAAAGGCAGCTATTGACACTACAATATAAGTAGAAATGTATGCATGGAAGAAAAAAATTGAAATGCTTTATACTTTTAGTTAAAATAGCTTATTGTTAACTTTTTGCTTTATCAGAAAATTTAAAGAGCTAGGAAATTATTTCTAATTTGTCTTTATAATGTTTACTCAAGTGATGTAAGTCACTGAGTTATTTAATGGATTGCGAGTCATATACAAGACGGGCTACTGAATGTTATTTCTGTTTACCTATGTTTGCTGAATTTCTTTTATTAGTACTGATTTAAAACAAGGGAAAGAAAGGGAAGGGAAATCTTTGTTTTTAGTCAAGGGAGGAGAGGCTTAAAAGTATTCTAACTGCCCCGAGAACTCTCTAAGATGCTCTAAACACTATTTGATTAATACTTACCTAAGGTAAGTCTTGATTACCATATAGGTACCTATACATTCATTCTAGACCTGATGTGATTACCCATTCTGGAAGCAGGAAGTGCACTATGCAGGGTGGGAATTGTCAGGGTGATCATAGTTCATTCTTAGACTCTGCTTTGTAAATCTATAAATATGTAAAAGCACTGCACACTAGAATGTAGGGCGACTCTATTCAGAACCAGGATACCACTGATAAGCCATGTCTTTTCATAAGTGTAAGTTGAAGTTGGTGAGCTGAAGAATGGGAAAGTAAAGGAAGACAGCACACCTACAGTAAATTCGTATTTCATTGGTAATCACTCATTGTCTCAACAAATACGAGCCTGCCCGGTGAATGAAAACCAAATAACTGAAAACCAGACAAGAAAGTGCTGTACACAGAAATTTTATTCACAAAAATTAATGCTGAATATTCCACAAGGCGTTTTTATCCAGGAACCTCCCAGACTTCTTCAGACATGATAACAAACATTTCTGAATACATACTTATATACCCTTCCCCTTAATTAGTTAATTAATCAATTAAATCTTTAAAAACATATTACTTATTTAATAAAAATTCTTAAAAATGAATAAATAAAATATATATTGTTTTAAAACTCACACAATTAATATATTTCGTGCACATGTAATGTTCAAACTGTATCAGATGTGTACATATAAATAAATAAATATGATAAATAAATAACTTGATAATAAATGCTTAAACAACAATTCTAAAGGAAAATATGTTTTGAAAATGTATTATGTATACACAACTATTTCCTAAAAGGACACTTCTACAATTTTGCAGATCTAAGCTTTAACAGAGGTAGAACTGAAATAGAATCATTAAGCCCTGGTGCTTTATTAGCTTCCAAAATTATATGCCATAATGTTTCTTTAAATTCCAATTTGGTTTCCCAGGGACCCCCTCTTACTTCTTGTGGAACCATCTCTATTACTGAAAAAAGAAATTGTGCATTACTGCACTCTAATGTATGTTTAAACAAAGCATTTGTACTGTTCTTTTTTCTCACATCATTGTGGTGTTCATAAATTCTGCGTTTCAGTTGTCTTTCAGTTTTGCCTACATAAAAGGCATCGCAGGAACCACATGTAACTAAATAGACTAGTCCCTTTGAATTACAATTTGAGTAATTTTTGTTATATATGGTTTTATTTCTTGCTTGTAAACATACCTCTTCCCCTTGTAATATGTATTTACATTGATTACAGGCACCACATGTGTATGTCCCCCTCCATTTTGTGTAAATATCTGTGTATTAGCTGCCTGTTCTAATACATTTTTAATATTCTGTCCTTTTTTGAAAACAACCTTTAAAGGTTTGTTCTTAAATATTTCTAAATCTGTGAATTCAGTAAACTTTTTCCACTCTCTTTCAAGGGTTGATTTAACCAAGTATGCTGTTCCATTGAAATTAGTCACAAAGGCTCTACTGAAGTCTTCCTGACTTGTTTTTTGTACTGTAAATTGTATATGAGTCAGTGGGCCTGAACCCAACATAGGTTTGTATTTGTCTTCTCTCCCTTGTACCACTTCTGACTGTATATTGTTAATCAGAACTATAGGGTAGCCTCTATCTATAAACATTTTACTTAATTCCTTACATTCATACTGAAAATCAGAATCCAAAGATGTCATACGGCTAACCCTAACATATTGCCCCTTGATAATACTCTTTTTCTGATAGTAAGGGTGTGCACTGTTGTAGCTAATAAATGTGTTGGAAAATGTGGGTTTTCTGTAAACTACTGATTTGAATCCTTTGCCAGTATTAAATATAGTCACATCTAAATAATTACATTTTTTCTGATGTTACCTGATGTGTAAACTGCAAAAAGGTGGTAGTTCCAGAAAGATAATTCATACATTTTTCCAACAATACCCTATCTCCTATCCAAAAAAAAATAAAAGATATTATCAAGGTATCTAGTATAAAGTTTCCAGTATTGTGAGAAAGGACCAGTATGAATAAATTTAGATTCCCATACAGATAAAATAATATCTGCATAGGTGGGAGCACAACTAGCCCCCATAGCAACTCCCTGTTCTTGCCGGTAAAATTCTCCTTCAAAAAACAGGAAAGTGTTTCTGAGGACCAATTCTGCAAGTTCCAGACAAAGGAAAAATGTCATTTTCTGAGATGTTTTGCCTCATTCTCAATGCTTCTTCTAACCATAACAATCCCAAATCATGTGGAATGACAGAAAACAAATCAACAATGTCAATACATAAAAATGTAAGTTCTTCCATATAATATTCTGGTCTAATTCTGGCCAAAAAGTCCCAGGAATCTTTCAGGATGTGGGGGCATCCTCCCCATAATTCCTTAAATTTCCAGTCCAGAAATTTGGCCAATGGAGCTATTTTGTAACCTTCTGATCCAACTACTGGTCTGAAAGGGGGGTCATCCACATCCTTATGCACCTTAGGAATACTGAATATGGATGGTATTCTAGGTGAGTTGTTTTCCAAATATGAATATGTTTGAAAATCTATGACCCCCTGATCAAACAAGTCCTTCAATGCCAAATCAATTTTGTGATAGGCGATGTTTATTTCATTGATTGATACCTCACTATATTTTTCTACATCCTGCAGGAGAGAGAGCATCTTTCCCTCATATACAATTTTATCCATTAATACGATTCCCCCTCCTTTGTCAGGTTCCATAACCCGTATTTCTGGATTAGTACACAATTGCTTTAATAAAATATTTTCTTCTTTGGTCAAGTTATTTTTAAAATAACTGTTTTCCTGATTTTTAAATAAATTCCTGAGTTCATTTTCTAATACCTGTTCCAGATTTTTTAATTGTGGATGAAGTGGTGGGTTAAAAGTACTGTTTTTTTTAGGAATCATACTATTTAATGTAACTAGTAGTGTGCCATGAAAAAACTGCTCTAAATTTATTTTTCTGATAAACATCTTGATATGTAGTATTGTCCATGTAAGGTTGCCTTTACCATAGGTATATATTTAAAACTTTTCATAAATAATTGAAAGAATTATTTTGTAACCTCCAAGGAGCTGTAGTTAAATATATAAAATCCCTGCCAACTAGAAACATGTATAGCATTTTGAATATCAGTGCTATTGGAAAATTCCCCTCTTATCTGTATGTCCCTCTGTTGCCCCCTCCCCTCTGCTGGAGAGAGGCTTGATAAAAATGTTTGTTGTTATATTTTTTCCTCAATCTTTCTGATCTACGTGGGGAAATATTTCCATCATTATAATTATTTCCACTATGACCTGACCTGTTTTGTGATTCCATTTCATTCTCGTTATGTTCTGTCTGTTGTCCTGTACCACCTCTGAATATGTTCTACTGTTGAGAAAACTGTTATGTTGGGCCCTAGGTATAGGGTATTGTTTCCCCTCACTGTATTCCTTTTAATCATGATCAAGTTTATTATATTTTCTCTTTATAATATCATCACATTTTTTATCTATCACATTTCTGATACTATAGTATTTGTCTTGCTCACTCTGTACACTGAACAAGAAATCATTTTTGATACATAAATCCAATGCATCTATTTGTTCATTTAAAATCAACATTGCTCGCTCATAATTACGAATCAATGCTTTTAAAATTTCCAGACCTCATTTGTCAAAAATGGTAATAAGTTCCTTATGCAATTCAGTTCCTTCCGATACATTATTCGGATATTTATAAACTTGTAAGCCTTTGGGTACTATGCTGTGTTTCAAATATTCACCCAAATATGCAATTTCTATATTTAAAGTTTTGTACCTGGTTAAACATCCCTACTTTTTGTTAAGGCGTACTCTGTAAGTGTCTGATTTAGTACCTTGTACTTGTTGCAGGTTTCTTTTTTGAAAAGATGGTTTAAACTGTAGCCAGTCGTTTAGATTCTGGTGCCCATGTTCTTTGTTAATTTCCATTTCTTCATTGGGTTGGTTGTTGAAGTCCTGTGCATTCCCATTACCTCCTTGGGAACGTACAATCATAGGTGTGTTATTCCAGGAACCATCCGTTTGCCCTGAACACTGGTTAACTGTGCTGCTTTCTTTTGATGGTCATTTATTGTTGACTAATGCTTCCTGATTACCAGACAAGCCTGTATTGGACAGTAACAATGCTACCCCTTGACCAATACGGGTCAGGATGTTCATCAGTTGTGTTAACTGATCTGAGATTCTGCGTATTTCGCCCATCTCTTGGCCCCGACCATCATTGGGGCTGTATGAGGGTGAATTCAGCTCTTCTAGAAGCTCCATGACACCACGTTCCAAAAGTTCCAACAAATACAAGCCTGCCCGGTGAATGAAAACCAAATAACCGAAAACCAGACAAGGAAGTGCTGTACGCAGAAATTTTATTCACAAAAATTAACGCTGAATATTCCACAAGGCGTTTTCATCCAGGAACCTCCTGGACTTCTTCAGACATGATAACAAACATTTCTGAATACATACTTATATACCCTTCCCCTTAATTAGTTAATTAATCAATTAAATCTTTAAAAATATATTACTTATTTAATAAAAATTCTTAAAAATGAATAAATAAAATATATATTGTTATAAAACTCACACAATTAATATATATCATGCACATGTAATGTTCAAACAGTATCAGATGTGTACATATAAATAAATAAATATGATAAATAAATAACTTGATAATGCTTAAACAACAATTCTAAAGGAAAATATGTAATACATGTAGTATATATGAAATATTTAAGAACAAACCTTTAAAGGTTGTTTTCAAAAAAGGACAGAATATTAAAAATGTATTAGAACAGGCAGCTAATACACATATATTTACACAAAAAAGGAGGGGGACATACAAATGTGGTGCCTATAATCAATGTAAATACATATTACAAGGGGAAGAGGTATGTTTACAAGCAAGAAATAAAACCATATATAACAAAAATTACTCAAATTGTAATTCAAAGGGACTAGTCTATTTAGTTACATGTGGTTCCTGTGATGCTTTTTATGTAGACAAAACGGAAAGACAACTGAAATGCAGAATTTATGAACACCACAATGATGTGAGAAAAAAGAACAGTACAAATGCTTTGTTTAAACATACATTAGAGTGCAGTAATGCACAATTTCTTTTTTCAGTAATAGAGATGGTTCCACAAGAAGTAAGAGGGGGTCCCTGGGAAACCAAATTGGAATTTAGAGAAACATTATGGCAGATAATTTTGGAAGCTAATAAAGCACCAGGGCTTAATGATTCTATTTCAATTCTACCTCTGTTAAAGCTTAGATCTGCAAAATTATAGAAGTGTCCTTTTAGGAAATAGTTGTGTATACATAATACATTTTCAAAACATATTTTCCTTTAGAACTGTTGTTTAAGCATTTATTATCAAGTTATTTATTTATCATATTTATTTATTTATATGTACACATCTGATACTGTTTGAACATTACATGTGCACGAAATATATTAATTGTGTGAGTTTTATAACAATATATATTTTATTTATTCATTTTTAAGAATTTTTATTAAATAAGTAATATGTTTTTAAAGATTTAATTGATTAATTAACTAATTAAGGGGAAGGGTGTATAAGTATGTATTCAGAAATGTTTATCATGTCTGAAGAAGTCCAGGAGGTTCCTGGATGAAAACGCCTTGTGGAATATTCAGCATTAATTTTTGTGAATAAAATTTCTACATACAGCACTTCCTTGTCTGGTTTTCGGTTATTTGGTAATCACTCATTGTCTACTACACAGTCCTTTTAGTCAAATTATTTTAGTAATAGTCTATTTGTTATTGGCTTATTTAGTGTATGCTCCTCTGTTGCATTTAATTTATCCGAAGTGACATATCTGACATGTTTGGTATCTCTTAATGGTAACTAAATATTGGATATTTTCTAAGTCAACATAATAATTGTTTACACTACTGACATTCCATCTTGATATATAAAATACTATAGAATAATAATAGAATAATATAGAATTTCATATCTCTTTTAAGAAAATTCTCCATATAATAATTTAACATATGGAGCTCAGTTGATATTGTTGGTTAAAGGTATGAGTGATAATCCAATAGATCTATCTTTATCTATTGGATTAGGAATTACTTTCATTCCATGTTTAATGGGAAATTCATATTTACTTATATTTGATACTTTAGAATTAATGTTTTATAGAAATACTTTTTTAAAGCCAGACCATAAATTTATCCTACTTGCATTTAAAGAAGAAAGAACATTAAATTACACTCCCAAGTTTCACACATAAAAATAGCATTCAATGTTTTCAGAAAATATGGTATAACTACTACAATCAAAATAATAAAAAAAAGAAGCAAAATGTTTCTTCCAACAATAACTTGAAATGGATTTAACATTCTTATCATTAAATACTAATGGCTTAAATAATGCAAATAAAAGATCAAATTTACTAAAATATTTAAATCTAAATAAGGCACAAGTAGTATTTTTCCAGGAAATGCATTTTAAGACTAATGATAGCTTTATTTGGAACCCTAAGGACTATACAGTCTTAGCTCAATCCTCCTATAGAACAAAGATGAAAGGAGTATCAATTCTCTGGAAGAAAAACATAATCACTCCAAAAGATATTTATAAATATGAAGACAAAGAAAGTCTACTACCATTTGTTATAATTAAATTTAATAACAGAATATGAACCTTAGCTAATCTATATTGGTTCCCAGGAATTGGAGCAGGAATGATTAAAAAACACCTAGATTTTATTTCCAACAATTATAAAGGAAATCTTATACTGGGAGGAGACTTTAATTGTACCTTAAAAGCTTCTGAAACCACCAAGAAGTCTTTTCACATAGCAACTATTTTTTTTTTCACTAAATATTTTTTTTTATTATTTCAAATAAGATGTCTTAAACATTACATGAAATAAAGATAAATAACATATTTATAATTCTAAAACATTACTAACTACAAACCATTATATAACTATTTACATTGGTATCTATGCAAATAACATTGAAATTCTATATTATATAAAGTTAGAAACATAAGATGATATATCTTCTTCGATATTTTCAAGTATTTCCATTACTTTCATCCAAGAGTAATAGTAAGAAGTACATCTTTTAGTTCTGTTCTTCACTGTTAATATTTCCATGTGAGCAACTGTTGTTGTTAAAGTCTCAAATTCCTTGAACGTAGGCGAAGCCTCATTTTTCCAGTGTATAGTTATGATTTTACGTGAAATTGCCAATAGTGACCATAGGATTTTAGACATAGCAACTATTTTAAAATCCTTGAAAAGATGGATTGATTCATTTAATTTAATAGATACTTTTAAAGTAAAAGATGATAAATCCTTATTATTTTCCCATAAAGACCATAGATATGGAACACAAGAAAAGACAAATTATTCGTAGTTCAAGATTTACAAACAAAAATCCTCAACTTCCCAATAGTTCCATGCCCCTTCTCAGATCATGACTCTCTGATAATAAAGCTCCAAATAAAGTTTAGACCTTTAATTCTCTCAAATAGAATTCCATCATATATCACGAAAGTTAAAGAATTCAGACCCTGGATGTTGTCAGAACTACAATTACTTCTTGAAATTAATAATACAAGAGAAATCAGTAGAGTCATGGTTTGGGACTCATTAAAAGTGTATTTATTTTGTAAGACCCTTAGCTGGTACAAAAACAAAGTTAGAGAGTGGGAATCTGAATCATTAGGCTTGCAAACCAGACTCTTGACAGCAAAATTAAAAAAAAAAAATCAGAATTGTCCAGAAGTCAAAAAAGAAATAGAGGAATTAAATAAAAATATAATGAAATTCTAACACACAAAACTTGTCTAGCCTTGGAAAAATTAACTCATTAGCCACCTCCCCCAGATATCTACATAGCTTAACTACAAGAATTAAAATACAATCTAAAGCAAATAACATTAGTAGTATATACCATGAAAAGAAAGGAAAAAAATTATCAGATACAGGAAACATCCTTGAAGTATTTTGGTTCCATTATATGGAACACTTCAAAAAAGAAGATTTAGATACCAACCAAATAAACTTAGATACAAACCTTATCAATATAAAAAAAAAATCCAGAAAACTTAAAACTAGACCTACAAAAAAATCTATATCCTACAAAGAAATTGTTGGCAAGATAAAAGAAAGTAAATCTAGCAAAGCTCCAGGGATAGATGGTATAAATATGGAAATTTACAAACTCTTCCCTTCAACAGTAATCTCCCCTTTTCATAAAACTTTGTTAGAAGTCCAGTCAGAAGCAAAAATTCCACTCTCATGGAAATATTCTCTCATAACACCAATTCTAAAAGATAATAAACCATCAGACCTTTGCACCTCATACAGACCTATATCATTACTGAATAATGATTACAAAATATTCATGTCGATCCTAGCTAACAGAATGAAAATCTAACTTTCAAAGACAATTAATAATGATCAAACTGGATTTTTATATAACAGGCACACACATGATAATATTATAAGGATACTTAGTCTTATAGATTATGTGGATAAAGAAGATAGATAGAAACACTTGTAATCGGATTAGACATAGAAAAAGCCTTCAATTCCCTCAACTGGGAATATCTATTTAAAACTTTAGCATTATTTGAATTTCCTCCTCCTTTCATCTTATTACTAAAAAACCTATATATTAATAAATTAGCCTACATTAAATTAGATCCTTTCCCCTCAGAATCTATCCATATAACAAAGGGTACTAAACAAGGATACCCCCTTTCTCCTATTTTATTTGCTTTGGCTATAGAAATACTTGCAGAAATAATATGCAATAATCCAGGAATAAAATGAATAGAAGTCTATGACCAGTACATATCTAAAATAATGCTTTTTGATGATGATATTTTATTAACACTATCAAACTCCAGAGAGTCATTAGGAGAGCTAGAAGAAGTAATGGAGAAGTTTTATAAGATTTCAGGTCTACACGTTAATAGATCAAAATCTAAATTTCTATTTTTAAATAAGAAAAAAGAACTACAAGTTAAAGATAAATCCATCATAGGAAAACAAGAACTTACACTAAATTATTTAGGAATAGTGTTATGCAAAAATATAAATGAAACAATATTAATACATTATAAAAACATTATTGAAACAATAAAAATATATATAGAAAAGTGGAACAAAATTATATTAACTTTTGAAGACCGGTTGCAATTAATAAAAATGGTCTTATTGCCAAAAATACTATATGTAGCATTAGCAATACAGTTAATTCCTAAAAGATGCATTCTTAAAGAAATAAACTTGTATCCCAAAAATAATATAGTAGCTCTAACTCATCACATTAGACCCTGGAAACAAGGAGGATTGAGCTTCCTAGAAATAGAAACATATATAAAATCATCTGTGCTTAAAACTACAATAGACTGGATAAACCCAAATTATTTTGCCAACTGGAAAGAATTAACAACAGCTATATTAATAAATGAATTTAATCTGTTAAAAAAATTTAATAGTAGACAAATCAAACAAACCCTGGTACATACTATGCATAAGCATACAATATAATATAACAAAACCTTCTAAAACAACACAGATTAATCATTACATCAATTCCTTTAGGAAACTTAATGCAAACATAGATCTAAAACTTTGGTTTGACCTTTTAACCCAATTTGCCATCACTAAGAACTTTCCCCACAAAATATGTAGGGAAACAATAACCTCCTGGGAACAAAATGGATTCTTATGCTGGTTTCAATGTGTAAATAAATTAAATGTTTTAGACATGCATATGATAAAAACTGCTTACAATATTCCAAAACAGGACTAGTTAACCTTACAAAGCATTCTAATGTACACTCAAGATTCATGCAGATTAATTAATAATTCCTCATTTAAAGATATTCCAAATCTAATAAGTTTTCTGTATGAATTTATATATAATAGTTGTGAAAAGAAAAATTCCATTTCAAATCTATATAAAGAGTTAACATATAAAACAAGTCCCAAACCATCATACTGGCAGTTCTTAACAAAAGGTCAGTCATTGCAGTTAACAGAAGTAATTAAAACTAACATCTTATCAGTTAATTACACCTCTAACACACGGTACTGGAAAATATATAACTGGAAATACTTACACAGAGCATTTTAACACCAGGTAGAATTAAAAAGATCAGTACTACTACAAATGGTTTGATTAGCACTACTACAAATGGTGTGATCAGTACTACTACAAATGGTTTGATCAGTACTACTACAAATGGTTTGATCAGTACTACTACAAATGGTTTGATCAGCACTACTACAAATGGTTTGATCAGTACTACTACAAATGGTTTGATCAGTACTACTACAAATGGTTTGATCAGTACTACTACAAATGTTTTTTTTGCTGGAGATGTGAAAACTCAAATACAGCAGACTGGATTCATGTTTTTATGAATGTAATAAAATTAAATCATATTGGAATGGAATCAATCATTTTTACAAGCTTTATGTGATGAATCCTTTACCTTAACTAAAGTATTGACTATACTAAATGTAAATGAAGGTCCCTACCTGAATAAGACAAATATGTATTTGTTATGGACAATACTTGCTATAGCTAGGAAATGCGTAACCAGAAGGTGGAATTCAAAAACACCCCCGACCTTGGAAGAATTCTACACTTTACTGAAGACAACTGCATTGATGGAAATAAAAATCAAAGAACTACGGATCTATCCCAGGCCATTGGTAAATAATCCTTGGAAGAAAGTTATATCTTTGTTGGACACTCTGCAATAATCACTACTGTATCTCTGATAACTGATATGTGAATTCTATATTTAATAACATACAGTGTATATAATTGAAAGTCAGGCTATTGCAAAAATTATATATAGTTGTTTAAAATATTTAAAAATATTATGTAAATGTTATTTTAATTGAAAATAAAACATTTTTTGAGGAAAAAAATTAATTTCACATGGCAATACTTTTATTCAGATTAAGGATGACATATGATTACACTTTCCTTACATGACATTTGTAGTAAGCTTTCTTCTTTCGCACAAGGGAATGACAAAATAATCTGTATGTTGTTACTTTAGTACAGCAATTACAGCACCCATATCATTTGCAGTAATAACATGATGCAATAGCTTGAAGTACAGATATATCTCAGAAGTGTAGTGAAACCTCTAGTGTGGCACATTCATTCTCTACAATATCATGTATTTTCTGTAGTTAAATTCTCAGATGTTGAACATCCACATTTAGTGACTGTTAGCATTGTGTGGCTCTTATACTGTAATGCGTAAATGACACCCACCACACTTATATGTACATTTACAGTGGGAGAGGTCTCCTTCCTCCCTTTTATCTCAAAGAGATTGTTTGCGACACAATCATATGACGTAATAATTTAGCACTGGTGGAGTGTTACACTTGTGTTACGTCTTCCACTGTGACATTTGTGTTTTATCCACGTCATTAGTCAGTAGGAGTCACATAGCTTGCTGTTCAATTTCTGAAAAGGGCAACATTATATGAGCATATTAACATTACAGAAAAAACATTGCATCTAGTAATTCATCTCCGTATATAATCACTTGTGTTTGCATGTCAGAGAAATGGTTATTCTGGGCATGTTGTGCTGTGAGTGCTCTTGTGGCATGTGCATTGAGCACTGGCTTGTATAGCATACCTCAGATAAAATGTATTTCAGTTCTGGGACAGTGTGTGCACTACATGACTGAAACAGACTTCTTGGCAAAGAACCATTGAGATTGCACTGCTCACTGTTGTGCAGACAGTAACATGCATAGCTCTTTTTCAGCATTCTAACTAAATCAGATTGTTGAAATTGCATTTGTAATTCCTTTCTTCACGCATCAATTTCCGTTATTTGTGATAGCTTCTGTTGCACTCTCCTGTGGCACACACAATCAGTACAAAGGTCTGTAGACAGCCTAGTGTCATAGGCAGGAGTTTCAATCTGGTAACATCTGTCTGTCAGACGTGTGTCCAAAATAATTATGCTCTTTATTGCATATCTTCATCCAAACATTTTTTATTGCTGCAGTTCTTTTCTTTACACTGTACAGCTTTATGGCATTTGAGGGCTTGCATAAACTGTTTCTTACTGTATAGCATGCTGCGAGATCATCCGAAAGCATGATTGGGCCTCTGTTATGACACTTTCTTGTGTGTGTGTGTGTGTGTGTGTGTGTGTGTGTGTGTGTGTGTGTGCGTGTGTGCTGATGAATTTCTGTTATGTAACTGTTCTCTGTAATTCCTTTTGAGCATGCCCAGTATAACAATGTATGAGATGTGAGCCATTTACCAACAGAAAACTTGAAATCGTGAAATGTCATCAGATCTATGTTGTCATTTTTCACACATGTATGTTGAGTGTTATTATATTACCATTTAGCATTTACATGACTATACAACATATGCTTGTTTATTACATATCCATAGGTATTAAACCTCTTTCCTAAGGATCGCAATAATAGCTATTGTCAAAAACACATCCCTTTCTGATATGCACGATACAACAGAATCCAAAGTGGTGTTATATAGCATACATAAATTCTCTGTATATACTTCTCATATGCAGCAACTGCAGTGTATGCATTTATCCCATAATGTATCAACTGTCCTTGCTAAGTGTTATCTCAACTCAACATTTTTTAACATGTATTACATTAACTCCACTTTGTTTCTCTGTAGTTTTATGTTGTTTTTACATCCTTTGTTAGCATATCAGTTTTTATTTATAGGTCAAGTATTATCATTGAGATTATCATTACATCAGTATGGTGTTATTTGTGTTACAGATGTTTCTTTGACAATTCATTTGCCTGCAGTATCTGAGTACATTTTCCCCATTTCTCATCCCCTCTTAATTACTTCTGCAGTACAACCAATGTTATTTGTGTACAGTTCCCCATTTCACTTTCTCTCCTTCAGAATTCTTTCACTGTACTTCCCCTTAATATTTCTGGGCTGCAGCTTGTGCTCGTATATTGGGTTTGCCTGTAGGCAAGCCGATTTGTTTACAATCTGTTTTCATTTTTGCAAACACCTTGCATGGCTGTAAACACTATTGCTGGCCACAAATAAAGGTGGTTGCAAATGTCCATGCGGGATGAGCAGCATGCATATTCGATTAGTACTGCTGCTTGTCACGCTAATGCACTTAAATCATGTAGGCTTAGTGCAATACCTACACAATTGTTAATAAATCCTAGGGTTTATTTATTTATTTATCTATTTTCCAGTTAAATGTAGCTTTTGTCTTAATGTGGATTCACTTACTGTATTACTATTTTGTAGTTTGTTTGCATATACTTATTTGTTTAGCATTATGATTATAGGTTCTCATGCACAATGAAACTCTGAAAAGACATTTTTCTTTTACTGCATGAAAGACCTCAACCCGTTCCTCTAAGTGCAAGAATTCTGGACAAAACCAAAACTAATGGGGGGTGCAAAGGCTCAAAATCAGGGACAGGTTTTAAATATTGCTGTTATTAATCTTAGGAAGTTGGTAGAATAACAGGTTTTGAAGCAATAATTCAAATGCATGTCATTATTTAATGACTCCATTCCTCGGTGATTTGCCAGAAACCCACATATTTTATAAAGAACCAAAAATATGAGGCAAAAATCTGAATGTTTTGCAACATTCTGGACAGTTGAGAGGTATCAAAGCTTTCTAGAAAGCCTGTATCTTCAGAGTTAATATAGCATCTGGAAATAGAATATATTGTTTCTTTCTGCCACATATGGTCAAGAAAGACAACATTTCACTATGCTCCACATTGTTTGTCTTTCTGGCAGTAAAGCAGTGTGGTCATAAATGCTATAGTGCAAAGTGTCCCTTAATTTGTTGCAGTGATACATGTCCCAGAGAAGACTCCAGCACGATGTTGTACGTCAGGTACTTAACTCGCCTGCAACTTGAAGCAGGCCAAAGGTTTTATAAAAAAAAAAAAAAAAAAAAAGTTCTGCCACAGCGCTCTCTTGTGGTGACATGAAGAAGCAGCATTTCTGAAGAGAACATTCTGCAGCAGGAGAATTACAGCTCTCAGACACGTGTTTTACCTGATATTGAGTTAATAAATAATACAATAAAAATATGAGTGTGAAATAATTATTGAGATGAAAATAGCACTGTTGGAGCTTGCACGTATGAAATGTCTTGGCAGAGATAGTAAAAAGGAAGACATTAGTGCTGTTTTTTGTTATGCTTAGTATGTCGGATGAATGACTAGATTGTGTTGCAAATGAGATTCTAAATTATCCATTGTTACAAAACTAAGTCATAAACAGCTTGTGACTGTCAAGAGATAATGTATAGTTTACTTCACTTTAATGACATATGCACAGAAATATTATTCGGAATTTCCTTGCTCCGTTTTGAAAAGGAAATCTGAATACATATTAAAATCAACACAAGGCATTAAATACAAGGAACAGCACTATGATTTCAGTTTTGGTCTTCCTAGGTCCACTGATTTGCTTCATAAAGTTAGACTTGTTTAAAGAGAAAAACAACAGTAAATTCCTGAACTCTCTCTCTCTCTCTCTATATATATATATATATATATATACCTATATAAAAATACAAAAATATAATTTACTAACTATATGTTGTCAACAATCTGTAAGTGCAGTGCTCCTCTCTCTGACCCCGGGCTGTAGTTTTTAAAGACCTGTGCTATGACCTTTAATCCTCTGAAGTTGAGTGATGTGATTATGTAGACTTTTGTTACTTAAATAATACTATGGCATTACTAAATGCATAGCACTGTGTCAGTATCCGCACACAGTCCCATTATTAAGAGTACAGACCCATGAGTGCATTTTCTGTCCTATTTCTGATTACATAGTAGCATCCAATGAACATGCAGTCCTATTACTGTTTCCCTGGTCACAGTACTAAGCAAGCCCACTACTCTAGCCACGGTCCTCTTACTAAATGCACAGTCATATTACTGAGCTCCACTACTGTATCCACAGTCTACTTACTAAATACATGTCTGGAACCAGATCTGCCAGACCACACATGCACTTAGGTCTTTAAACCACAAGTACCAGAATGAAACAGTCACTGTCCATGTGGGTGTAAATGACCTAAGACTATCTTACTGGACTATATGAAGAGAGACATGATGGAGTTCTATGAATATGTATCCCAGGTGAGTATGAATCTAGCCTTGAGTAGCATCCAACTTTCACAAATGATGATGCCATAGTACCAGCAAAAAAATGATTGACTTCAACAATTGGCTTCATTTCTGGTGTCACAACAAGTGAATCGATTATCTGTCAGTGTGGGGAGACATGACTGACAAACCATGATGCTTTGCCACATATGGTTTGCACTTGTCACCACTTTGCTTCTGGATACTGGCAAAAACTTTATTCCCATAGTGCCTTTTTTAGGCTGTCCAAAGTTGTTAAACCCTCCAAGATAATAAAAATCACTCATGACTACCTAAAGGTACTTCTGCTCAATGCTAGGAGTTTAAATAAGAAACTGTGCTCCCTGGAAGCATTCCTTACCCTGGAGGACACAGATATATGTACAGTCATGGAAGCATTGTTCAGAACCATGGAAAGCACCCTGGCTAAAAAAAGGCTACAATGCCTTTCATATATTTTGATCCCTCTCAGCTCAGGATAAAACAAAGGGAAGAGGTATTTCAGTGTTTATAAAGGACAAGTAAACTGCTAGACTGGTCCAACAACATGACTTGCTTGAGCTGCTCCATGCTTAACTAACCATAGGTGTGACCCCCTATCATATCCTTGCTAGCTGCAGATCCCCTAAGATGAATATGGAAAAACATACGTCCTACCTAAACCTACTGGAATCACTTAACATTCAGCCTAACACCATACTTATGGGTGACTTCAATTGCCCCTCTATAAACTGGGAGACTTGTATGATAATTCACTTGCTCCAAGGTTTGTTGACTTTGTCAATGCAAACACCGTGGAGCAACTAGTTAGCTCCCCAACTAGAGGTACAAATATCCTAGATCTAGTACTGACAAACATGGAGGATGTGCCTCCCTCTTGTGTATTAACTCCACCCTGGTAAGATCTGACTACAAAATGATCTCCTTTGCTATTAAAACCAACCAAGAAGCCCCATCAAACTCCAAACCTGTTAAGAACTTTGCTAAGGCAAATTACCCCAAACCAAGTGACAGCATATTAAACTTCCAAGCCCCTCTGTACCCAGATGACACTGAGGCCTACTCTGAGCTGTACACAAAAAACACTGTACAACCACATTCATAGCTGAGAAGGCAGTACCTGTTCGAGTCAAACCTAGGATTACTGGCAAAAATAAACCACCTTAGTGGACCCTTAGCATAAATAGGCTATTCAACAAAAGGAAAAAAAAAGTCTACTTCAAAGCCAAGAAGGAATAGCCAAAACAGTGCAAAAAGACACTCACTAGTCTACACAAAACAATTTAGAGAAACGGTCAAATCTGCCAAAGCAAAGTATGAGGCAAAGATAGCCTCCCAGGCCAAAGATAATCATAAGGCTTTTTTTAATTATGTTTGTAACCTCAGGGGAAATGCTTAGCAATGTGCTGAGTTAATCATGAAAGGCAACACTTACACCCAGCTTAAAAATATAGCAAACCTGCTGGCTAACAAGTTCAGTTCAAACTTCTCTCCCCCATCATCTTTTACCACACTCAAAGAAATACCTGCAAACATCCCTCTACCAGACATTATGAAGAAACAGGTCCTTACTGTGCTTGCTAAAGCCAAAAATACTGCCTCCATGGGTCCCAACAACATTCCAGGATGCTTCTTAAATAGCTTAAAACAGAATCTGTCATGGCCACTAAAACCCTCTTTAACCCCACCTCCAGATGGGCTTTGTCCAAGAGGAGGACTGCAACAGCTGTCCCTATGCATGAGGGGAGCCCATCAACTGACCCAGAGAACTTGAGACCCGTGAGCCTGACCAGTGTTATCTGCAAGGCCATGGAGAGAATTTTCATGGACCTGATCAATAACAACATAGGAAATCTCCAAACACTGGACCAGAACCAATTTGGCTTTGTGAAATGGAGGTCTTGCCTGCTCAGTCTGGTAGATTTCTTTGAGAAAGGCACCAGGGCCATGGATGAGGATAAAACAGTACTACACCACTTATCTAGACCTGGCCAAAGCCTTTGAAACAATCCCCTACTTGGGAATCATAGATAAACTTACTAAGTTAGGCATAAACCCATATATCATCAGATGGATAGCAAACTGGCTCACTGGCAGGACACTTGGCTGGATATGTAAATCCTATTTCAGTAAGAAACTTGTTACTAGCAGTGTCCCACAGGGTTCAGTGTTGAGACCACTTTTGTTTGGATATACTTCTCTGTAGTAAAGGCCAGTTTTAGGTGCCTCTGGGTCACCAAGTTCACTGATGACTTTAAGGTGGAAGCAATCAGTGAATCTCCAAATGATGTTGACATCCTATAAACAGTCCTAAAAATGACAAATAACTTGTGCCAAAACCATGGTCTGAGACTTAATGTTAAAAATGTGTAATTATACACTTCAGTAAATCAGAAAACCCTACAAATTATAATATTGATAGCATGCACCTAAAAGTAGACCCAGGACCTAGGAATACAGATAGATAGTAACCTAAACCTTGACCACTAGATAGCTATGGTAGTGAGGAAATCCTTCTGTGTGGCTCAACTTAGAAGTAAAAGGCATTATATCTAGTTCTAATGAAGTTATAGTGCCACTGTACTCAGCCCTCATCAGAACCATAAATATAATAATAATAATAATAATAATAATAATAATAATAATAATAATAATAATAATAATAATAATAATATAAGTACAGTGCTGCCTTCTGCATGTACCTAACCAGGCACTTACATCATTTGGAGTGGTCACAGAGATTTCTCACTAAAGAAATACAAAGCATGAGACACATGTTTTATGCAGACTGACTAAAGGCCCTATCCCTTTACTCCATCTCATATTGTTTATTGAGAGGTGACTTATGCTATGCCTGACCTACAAGGCATTTTCTGATCCAGCCCTGATGAAAATGCTACATATTTGCTAGAAAAATTATGACTGTAAAAGAACTTGCAGGAGAGACAGATTCATACCCCAAAGCTACCTCTTCTATGGAATAAACTTCCCATCTTTGTAAAACAAGGCCTGTCCCTCACTGTCTTCAAAAAGAATTTGGATAAATGGAAAGGGAACTGTAAATTCACTCCCAAGGTACTGCCCATGTCTCTTATGGACAGATGCAGTCTGTAAATAGACTCAGGGCTCCAACCCCCAAAGGCCCACTCCCCTGGTACTACCCAATTCCATATCTGGGGAATTAAGATATAATATTGTCATGTCCTGGGTATTATTGGCTAGGCTTGTAAAGGCTGTTGTGCCATTAGCCTAGTAATCATCTATGAACCTATTAACATATAACAATTTAAAGGAATATGAAATGAATCTAAGTGTATATCTAACAATAAGCAGAGATACTAGTATATTATACTGACACACTCAACCTTCTCACATCTCCTTACCACATCACTACTATCATTTATTTCTCACCATCTCAAGACTATAGGTAAAGCCATAGTGATGGGAAAGGGGACAGGGAACACAGAAATGATTTCATTTTTCACATAGCACACACAGTTAATAGTGACATAATATCAAATGACATATCTGCCTGTCAGGTTTACTCACTACGGAGATTACTTGAGTTTCTCACCTCAAAACATTCATACACCAAAACAGGTGTCAGTATTTATTATGGCCACTCTTAGTAAAATGATCTGTAAACAAGCTTTGAAGCCTGCTTTAATTTTTCTAAGCTCATTTCATTTACACCTTACGTCATAGAGATAGATATGTGACAGCTTGAATTTCTTCACACAGTACTGTCCCTAGTGCTGAGTAAAATGCACCAGTGCCATTCCCAGTTGTGCTACTGATGGCATTACAAATTAAATTTGTCAGTTTTTACCTTAGGAAGTGAACTGCTGTTCACTGCTATTGACAGCTGTCAGTCAGTGGAGCTCAATGCCAAACAGCATGCAAAGGATAAAGAAAAAAGTCACATTTTGAACCAAATATTTATACTGTATATTTCTGATATTTCCTCATCTTTATTATCTTGCAACAGTAACCTGTATGGATTTGAACCATCAAATAACGGTATTAAGAACAATCATTTCAGATTATTTCCCATATTTTCCACAGACAAAGAAATATATTATCAAGAAGAAAAAGTGTTTAGATGTACTCAGAATGTGACACTGCATCAAGTCACATTGACAGTGCAGCAGAAACGAGTTAAGAATTTGTCCTTTCTCAATTTGCCAGTAAATGTCTGGATGAATGGGATATTAGCAACAGTTAGGATATTCATGTACTCAAACAATGTTAAACAAAGAGTACAAACACTGCAGCTATATTTCCCTCTTTATTTAGGGTGCCCAATTCCCTTATCTATGCTTTCCCAAGAGCAATGTGATCTCATTTTTATTGCATATGGTATCTGTATCAATGAATAGTTTACTCCCTTGAATATACAAACTATTCCATATAAGAGGCAGTCACTGTGGTCATAAAAACTACATCTGAATGTTAGAAATGTAGCTCTCCTAACTCAATCAATGTACTTTCATACTTTTTGATACGTCTCCTCCCTGACATACTCTCAGTAAGTGTACATCAAAGAGCAGAGACTGTTTATTCTTGCAGTCAGACTAATCATCGACACTTACAAGCCATTAGCAAGTAACACTTCTCAATGGTCATCCTTGCAGTGCTAGGTCATGTGCATGCAGTCGTGTAGCTTCTTACACTATGTTTACCTTCCCTGTACTCACAATGCCCAGAGGGCTGAATCTGCACTATATAAGGTAATTGTGTAACTAAGGAACTTGTATCATAGTGGGGAGACTGGATCCAGAGAGCTCAATGCTGCTAAATACACTTTGAGGAGATTTGCATACTTTCTAAACTGCTTTCTTGGCAAGATATTTTGCTAGATTTTACATAATACTTTTACTTTAACATTAAGGATGTTATGCAATGCCCAATACCCCATTGTTTTCTCTGTCTGCATTTTCTTTATCATTTTCTATTGGCAAAGCCCATGTATATCCATTATTTGTGTACATTACAACTTTTGGTAAAGAATGCTACCTGACATAATTGTGTAGGTTTTACTTTCTGGGAATTAGAACAGTTCTTGTAGAAGAGTGTAGTGTAACTTCATAGAAGGGTTAGGTATTTTCACATGTATGGATTAAAGAAATTGTTAAGGTTTTGATATCTACCTGGCTGCCCTCCACAACAGTGGAGATGGCACTATAATATTTTTTCCATTTCTGCTTGTGCATTGTGTTGTATCAAATTAGTATTGTTAATGATGCAATGTATTACACAGTCACACAACTGTTGCTTCATTACAGAACTGTCATAATTATTGCATTTTATGGTTTTTGTAGGGGGGAGGGATGTCCTAACTTGTGTGTAGTCAAAGGAAGCATTATCTTTTCAGTTGTTGTGTGCATGATGGATGGATACATAAATCGAATGTTGTGTCTGTTTTCTGTTTCATCTCAAACAGGGATATGGCACCAAAGACATCTGTACCCTTCATGCTACCATTCACTGATGCAGAAAATGAGGTAATTATCTAGGCCTTTCATCACTATAGAGCTTTTCTCTTAGGGATAGGTAGAGGTGATAAATCTGCCTGAGACACATTATGGCAGCAGGTGGTCGACAGTACCAGTGCTGTTGAGGGCATGTGAGAAGTTACTCCCAGATATGGCACAGGGCAAGTGATATGATAACCTCTGCCCACTGTAGGGAGGCTGCAGCTGCTAAGGAACAGGTGACTATGGGGGGGGAGTGGTCTGCTACAGAAGCACCACTGAATAAAACAGAGGAGTTCCAGTCCAATGTCAGGGATCCAAATAACTAAGCAGAAGGTTCACATATATATCTTGATAATGCTGATGTGGAAGTCAGACCCAGAGTTTCTCAATCCGAACTTTCAGGTATGCAAAATAAAAATAATATAAGTATCGTTCTATTGATTTTTATATGCAGATATCTTATAGGTCTGATATATCTAGAGACAGTGATAAGTGTGTTATATGACATGGTACAAGAGAGATAGAAGAGGATGTTTATGGGGGTGGGATTCAACTCGCAAGTACATTTTTGTATGAGATGATTATTAATCTGCACATGTAAAGCAGATTGTTCTCTGTTGCTTGCTTCATTTGCATTGTGATACTTATTAATCTTCCTTCCTTTCCCTTCCTTATATACAGGAAATCTGGATTGCAGCCTGCATGACCATCTGCTCATGGTAAGCACAGCTTTTTATTATTAGTGTATATAAGGTAAAGCTAGGTCTATCTGAAAGTAATATTTGTACTGTTTTAGTATCTATGATAGTGTAACATACCTTATCTATAACAAAGTTTTGATCATGTTCAGTCCTTTTTTCTTTCTTTGTTTTGTTTATTGCTTGTTATCATAGGTGATACTGACAGTGACACTGTGGAATTTCTGCATCCTAATATTAGGGTATCAGTAGCCTCTGATGATGATGGTGATGGCAATAAAGAGGCACACTATGTGGGTGTAGAGGGTCAGTCTAACACTGAGGTTGTGGCTCCCACATCCCCTGCCCATATTTTGGACACAATCAGTATGCCTATCATACCCATGCCATGGAGTTTTCTTGATGAAGGGCATGTTGAAGGTGACACAGTTGATCAGGGTAGTGTGATTACTTCTGTTGCAGATCTGATTGATAGGCATCGTGATGGAAAAGTGTCACAAAGGAGGGTTTGTAGATGTGCTTGGAGGAGACCTGCTGTCCACCCTCCTCCTGATTCTGTTGTGTCATTAGGTGCCACAAGACATACATATAGGACCATAATAGAAGTACATGCATGTTACATCAGACTCTAGGAAGGGATAGTGCGAGTACTAAACATCTGACATGCATGACCCCCTGAGCTGTGTGGGTGACTCCTTGGACAGGATGACTGACACACTGGTTTGGGCAGTGTCTATGATAGAATATCTGCTGGGGGAGGGTGGGCATCTATGTGGCCAAAGAGCTGATACAGCCAATTGTGTTAGCTGATGTGGCCATGCCAAATCTCCCCCATGCAGTGGCACTACTTCCACTGCTCCATCAGTCATTGCGGTGTCCACACCCAGACTTCATAGGCCATGGAATCATGGTCCAGCAGACATTGCTCACATTCAGGTAACATCCTGATTTCTACCCATGGCAATGGAAGCAGCAGTGCAGCTCCTAGCAGAGGTAGTTCTCATGGTCTGGGGTGACAATGCTGAACTAACTACTTTAGCATGCTTGGCTCACACCTGTCCGAGATGCCCGGACACAGTGCCAGCACAGTGTACGATTGTGTTAATGCACACACACACACACACACACACACACACACACACACACACACACACACACACACGCACGCACGCACACACACACACACACACACACACACACACACACTGAAAAACACACTTGCCTATACCACCTCACACACATGCAAGTTATCTAAACAGTACTGTTGAGTAATATGAATCTGTTTTTACTGACCATAAAACTGTATACTTTAATAAATATGTGTGTTTCTTTCTCACACATACTTACTTGTTTACCACCCTGTACAAATGATGATGGTGCCCTGCCCTTTGCATATGTATTTGTGATTTAGGACTGCTTTCTTACTCACAAGCTTGCATTTATGAATATGTATTGCAGAAGAAAATGTTTTAATTTCTTGCTCATACTCATTTGTGAATGATTGTTTATATAATTGTTGAACCACATTGTTCTTCAGTTAGCATTATAAGTAATGTAGTCAAAACAGTAGGTATTTCAGTCTTGCTTATTGCTATACTTGTGAAAATGATGGTATAATTGACCTGTTCCATGGTTTATATACAGTTTGCCATTATCTCTAGCTTTATTGACAGTATCTATATAGGTTAGAAAGGCAGTACTAGTATTATGGGTAGGATGGAAGCCATGTTGTGTAGGGGACAAGAGTTCTTCCTGCACGAGACAGTCAAGCAATTGCTTTTGAATACATTTTTCAACTATTTTGGTGAGGGTAGAATAGATTTCTATAGGTCTAAAGTTATTAATGTCTGGCGAATTTCCTCATTTGTGCAGAGGGATAATGTGTGACTTTTTACAGAGAGAGGGAGTGTGGGATTCCTGGGTTGACCTATTTATAAGGAGTGAGACAGGATAGGCAATGCTATTGGCTGCTATTTTTAGATATCTACTTGGAAGGTCATCAGTTGAAGAAAAACACCGTTTAAGTTTGTTTAAGGGTAGTTTTATATAGGATGTGGGCACAGGTTTGAAGGTGAAAGTGGATGTGGTGATATGTGACTGTTGGGCAGGGTTGGGATTAGATGTTGAGAAATCCTTGGTTAGAGATGCGATACTATCTGTAAAACAAGAGTTGAATTGTATTGCAGTTTTGAGTTGTGAGTTATCGGGAGAGGGGTTTAGGTTGAATCCTTAGCATTGCAGTAGGCCATGGGAGATAGCCCAGTATGAAGATTCGACAGACTGCATAGAATCACTGTTGTGGGTCTATTTAAGAATTGGAAAGGACTACCACTAGTGGAACAATGGCTACAATAGGGCTTATCACTGGTGATAACCCTTTCTGAATCTAAAGGAGTTTTGACAAACTAGGGGTACAAAATACAACAAACACAGTGCAAAGTGAACACCATCCATGGGATGGTATAGTGATTTTGTTTGTATAATGCAAGAGTTCTTCAGAATGAAAAATAGTGAAGAATGCAACACTGACAAATCTCTCCTCTTAGATCACGTTATACAACAGCAACAATAAAAATGTATATTGCAAGGTGTTAAAAAATTAAATAAATGTACAATTTGCCAGACTTTTTTTTTTCAGAAATGCATTTAATATTGATGAAGTTATTTAATTCAGGTGCAATGTTTGCTTTTAAGCTTTGATGCCCACAGAGTTGTTTAATGTCCATGCATTTAATCAAATCACTATCCCCCATTCATATAGTTTCACATGGTTCAAACTAAAAAAAAAAATAATAAAAACTTTTAAGAATTATATCAGACTGTAGAATATTTAAAAAATGCGTTCATATTCTTAGTCTTACACATGCTCATATGCCCTCAATGTCAGCTTGCAAGATACTCAAATTTACTGTTTAGAAAAGTTGTATCAAAATAGAATACCTCACATCTGTCATAGGATGCAATGTATGCACAACATCTTGAATTGCAATTGTAATGTGCTTTGGCTCCTAGAGATCTTTCAAAAGTAGGAACTCTAATATATGGGTTGGCAAGCTATTATCTGCATATCTTATAATGTCTGTAAGCATAAGTTCCTTTAGGCTTGTCAGTACATAACATATTAACTTTTGGTCTTTCAAAATGGTTTAAGCTTAGCATTTTCTTGCTCAGAAATCTAGGATCTAGGCATTACCCCTAGTTTGCTAATCAAATCTTGATTCCCCTTTAAGATATTTCACTTGTTATGGACAAACTGCTTATATATCACAGTGTTGACAACGAAGTCTACTGCCAATGCACTATGAAAACCAGAGCCTGCAAAATGATTCTTGTGTACAGGATAGTTCCTTTTCAGAATAGGGCATAATCATCTTTTCTACCCAGTACCACATCAATAAACATATCATCAAATCAATTTTTGGTTACTATACCTTATTTCTATAAATATGGATTTTAATACTCCAAGGCTGTCTGAAAATTGTTATTCTGTAGATCTTAATTGAGAAATCCAGACAACCTGTCCCTTACAGACCATATCCTTAAAAATATTAAAATGGCTACTGAACACGTGTACATATGTATTACTGATAGTGGGTTTTCTATAAATATTTGAACTTATGCTACCATCAGTGACTTCCGTATCAAGATGATATCCAAGAAGTTAAGACTTATGTTGGACAAGATTGCCTTAAAGGAAAAACAAGAGTGTTAGAATTACTAACAAAACCAAGAAATCTCCTGTGTCTTTCCTCAGAATCCTATCACACTAAGATAACATCATCTATGTTATGAATGTAGAACACTATCAAGTCTCAGAATGGATCACGATAGTTAGCTTGCAGTTCCTAGTTTTTCATGACCAGGTTAACAAATGTGATAACAGCAACTACCCCATGGCAACCATTCTGGCTTGCCTATACTATTTTTGCAGAACTCAGGGCAACAAATAAAGCCATGTGGTCAAAAGCTGCTGATATGAAAATCTAAAAACATGAAGTTCAAGATCCTGATTCAAGATTCAGAAGTTCATTTTCATAGATTTTTTGATTGTTTGGCATGTAAGAATCTATGAATGTTAAAAGTAATTGACAGTATGAAATAGAAAAAAGTTTGAAAAACAGCCACAGTTTTTCAGAGACACTTTAAACATGGTGCAGATCCATAGCAACAATATCATTCTTGGCTACGTTAGTTTATTTATAGGCTGAGGATGTTTGCTATGAGAATATCAATACAACTAAATCCTGATACTTTGCAAATAGTCCATGCTGCTATGAAAGTACCAGTGAGGGATTTTGGTAGATAAAGCTGGATGAATAAAGTCCAAAATTATAAGTATTTAATATGCTATCAGGAGGGCATGATTATTTCAGTTTGGTATATCATCAGCACCATGGATATTCTAGAGAGCTGGTGTAAAAGTAATTGAAGGCTTGCAAGGTATTGCACATATAACTGATAGCCTATTAGTGCGGAGCAGACACAAAACGACTATGGTGATAGATTGATAAAACAACTAAGTAGCTATCAAGTATATTATGACATCATCATTTCAAGTTAAGTAAGAGCAAATCTAACATGAGACAGACTGAAGTGTGATGCAGAAAAAATTAGAACAATTGTACAAATACTAAAGGTAAAGAAAGCAAGGACTACCAAGATTTCTATGAATGATGTGGCATATTGCAGAGTTTATTTCTAAAGTGCAGAAATAATAAAAAATCCACGTTGACCCAAACACCAAGCTGGAACCAGTACCAAATTTATTAAAATGATACAAATCACCACGTAGTTAAGTGCTTTCATCCTTCACTAGCACTTCTTCAGAACTATGAATTTAACTGAATCCACTCCTCTTTATATAAAACCTACAATTGTGAAACAATCAATTAATGAATTAAAATTTGACCAATCAATAAACCTAAAGTAATTAACAAAACATTATCAGGCCAGCACATGAGTAAATGGTAAAACAAATTTTCAGAAAAACAATAAAAAGATTTTTTTTAATTCACAACCGGAATTCAAACCGAGTTATACTTGAAAAATAAATAAAATTAATAATTTAGCTGCTCTCAATTTTAACACAGAGTTGATATTAATATGGTCATTCAGGCCTGATTTCAATTAACATCCAATCTAAGCTGCCAGAGGAGTTCCTTTTATTCCAATTTGTTTTCCCAGGCACCTCCTCTGGCATGGTGTGGGACAATTTCACGTATACCAAGACAGCTTTCTTAAAACTAGTACACTCTATTATGTGGCTAAATAAAGCATTATCAGGATTAGCTTTTCTTACATCATGTAAATGTTCATATATCCTTTTCACCAGTTTTCTCTCTGTCTTCCCCACATAAAAGGAAAGACACTGGTTACAAAATGCAATATATACCAAACCAGCTAAATTACAGTCACCCCTCCTGAATGTAATAGCTGTTGACTAGCATTGTTTAAAGTACCCTTTTTCTTGTTAACTATATATTAACAGTAGTTACACCTGCCACATTTGGTGGTGCCTAATTAACCTCTTGCAGTATATATTGCATTGTGTAACCAGTGTCTTTCCTTTTATGTGGGGAAGACAGAGAGAAAACTGGTGAAAAGGATATACTATTTAGACATGTTAGTGTGTACTAGTTTTAAGAAATTTGTCTTTGGTATACTTGAAATTGTCCAAATATCTGGTACAGTGTGAATAACAAAAGACCAGGAACCAAACAGAAAATGCACCAAACAAGCCTGTATAAGAACTCAGTTTATTGCAGTAAAAACACACCAAGATTAAGCGTTTTTTTCTTTCACATAGAATACTTCATCAGAATAAAGCATACTGATTTGAGGACCATCTTTATACCAGTACAGTTAACACATCATTACTCACTCTAAATATACTCCAGTTCTTTTTTAATATGTTTTTCACTTCATATGATATAGGACTGTATTGCACTATACATGCATGCTTGTAAATCTTTGTTTCACCAGGATCTGTAGGGGCTATGTTAGTTAATGGGTGGTTCCCTAACAGGGGCTTATATTTTTATCCCCATCCTACATATACCTCTTCAATAATTTGTTCCACCATCTGTTTTGTGTATCCCCTTTCTAAAAACAGATCTCTTAATGTGAAAAATTCCTGCCTCACATCATTCAAATCTGAAGTCATGCGTGAAATTCTTATAGCTTGTCCTTTGACTAAGCTTTTTTCTGTGAAAGTGTGTGATTACTTGTATAATGAAGGTAAGAATTACAAAAAGTACTCTTACAAAATATATTATTTTTGAAACCTGAAGATGTATGGGAAATTGCCATGTTCAAATAATGTATACCTCTAGTGTTGTAGCTATAAGTAAATTCCAAAAATGAAGTAGTTTTGTCCAGGTGGTTAATAAAGCTAGGGATATCTTCCACTTTTCCCTTCCACAAAATAAAGATGCCATCCAAAAACCTGCAATATAACTGGATGTTGTCCCAACATTCTTTGTGGAATACATATTTTAATTCCAAGCCTAATAATACTATATTGGCACATACAAGGGTACATGCAGCCCCCATGGCAACTCCCCTTGTTTGTTGGAAATATTGCCCTCAAAGAATAAAAAATTATTCTCTAAAATATGTGCCATCATTTCATATACCAGATTTACTTTGTCATGATTCAGGGTAGAACATGTAAAGAGTGTCTCTTCAAATTATCCTAATTCTTCTTGCTTGAGAATACAAGAAAAAAGATCTTTCACATCAATAGTTAAAAATACCAAATCAGCTGCCCATAGATTTTAAGCTGTCCTAAAAAAAATCCCAGGAATCCTTAACTAGATGCACTGCTCTCTCCACTACATGCTTAGTCATTTTATCTACAAATAATGTCAAATTGTGTGTTTTGGAGCTACTGGCAGCAAAGATGGGTCTAAAAGGTGGTTCAGTGATGCTTTTGTGTATTTTTGGGATGTCGAATATGACCAGCACCTTAGGATAGGAATTAGTAAGAAAACTAAGGAGGTCATTAATAATATGTTTATCCAAGACATATTCTTCTAAATAACTATCAATACGTTGATATCCAATATTTATTTGGTTCTTAGAAACCTGTACATAATTCTCCTCATTGAATAAAATATTCTGCATAATGTTGGAATAATACTCTGAATTGAATATTACTATACCACCTCCTTTATCCGGAGTCATAATATGCAGTCCATTGTCCCACCTCAGTTGATTCATGAGAATTCTCTCATCAGGACTTAAGTTGGCATAAAACTTGTTGTTCTGAGCCCATAATTCCTACATGTCTTCCTTCACTGCCTTCTCAAAAGCATTAATGAGGGGCTGGAGTGGTGGATTGAACACACAACTTTTCTTCAGAATATTTTTGTGAGCACTTGCCTCATTTGTAGGTCTCAAGTGATTTTGGGGAAAAAGGAAATGGAAATTGAACTTTCTAGTATAGATCTGAACATCTAACAAGCAGTCAGCAACATCCAGGATTTTGGAGGGAACAAATTTAAAACCTTTTGAAAAAAGGGAAAAAAATCTTTGGTGATGACCCTGTCTATGTAATTAGAAATCTTAAAACCTTGAAAAAGGTGCACAATACATTCAACTCCAACAATTAATATCTGTTCCCACCCTCCCCTGGTTGGGATAACCTTTTTGAATTTGCACTGGATGATTGTATGTGTATTTCCTCTCCTGATTTCTGTTTGCTGTCCTTTCTGAGCGTCTTAATTCCTGAAAATCCTGTGAATCACCTTCATCCATTTCATTATAAACTTCAGGATAATCATTGTACACATCACTAGCCATATCCCTATCAGCACCAGCAGAATTACTGTGTGTTTCAGGGCCATGAACAAATTTCTCCACATTTAACCTACTAGTAGGGTAATCAGATTTGGTTTGATAATGTTTGACATTCCTCTCTAGCTTTCTTTTTTTCTTTAAAAACAATGCATTACATTTCCTTTCTACCCTGTTAATGATTATAAAAATCTTGATACTGTGAAAACAACAAGTCATTCACTATTAGTATTTAATTCTTCTAGTTCTTTGCCCATCTTGGCCTGCATCTGTTCATTGTAAAATAATGCTTTTTAATGGTTTTCCCAGGGTGCATTGTAATCTCAACTCCCTGTTCATAGGTTCATAGGTAGATACTAGGCTATCAGCCCAAGGGCCTATGTAAGTCTAGCCAGCAAGGTACCATAGCTTACGCCACCCAAGAAAGTTATTTTCCTGTGCAACTGTCCAGCAGAGACACAGAAGTGTTCCCCGGGGTGTATTTCCTATTTCCCATCCACTCATCAAGATTTTTTTTGAAGAGTGCTAATGAAGAACTTTGCTTGACATAGATGGGTAGCGTGTTCCAGAGTATAGGAAGTCTCTGGGACAGGAATCTATCCCTCCAGCGTGTCCTGTTTATTGTGGTGACAAGGTTTAGGTCCCTAGAGTGTGTAGCTTAGAGGGATTGCAATTTCTTTAGGTGTAGCATGTCCAGCAGCTCTGGGTTTGACATATCTTTATATGTTAGGCAGAGATCACCTCGGAGTAGGTGATATGCTACAGAGTAAAGCTGGAGTTTTTTGAGGCGGTCAGTGTAAGGCATTTGTTTGAGGTCAGTAATCCTCTTTGTGAGGTACTTTTTGGCCTTTCCAGCTGCTGCAGATGTCTTGTGAGGTACATTCCAAAAGGGGCATTGTACTCTATAATGGGTCTAATGAGTGATGAGTAGAGGGGAACAATTACCTCTTTTTTCCTGGATGAGAACCCTTTTATGATGAGATGTGCCATGTAAAAGGACTTCCTGACTACTGTGGAGATGTGACTATCAAAGGAGAGACTACTGTCCACCTGGGTCCCAAGGTCTCTTATCATGCATTCGGTGTTAAGTAGATTGCTGCCTATGTGGTAGTTCATGGGCACAGAGTTTTTACCAAAGGGGAGGACACTGCACTTTTTGGCATTGAGCTTGAGGCCATGGCACTGACACCAGGCATCTGTCTCAGTGAGGCCCTTCTGTAGGATGTCCACATCATTTGGGGACTTGACTATGGCTCCTAGTTTGCAGTCATCTGCGAACTTCATCAGCCAGAGGCCTTCTGTGATAGCCTGTACCTCAGAGAAGTAGATACCAAACAGGAGAGGTCCCAGGACAGAACCCTGTGGCACTCCACTTGTCACCGCCTTGAGGTCAGATTTGGAGTCTGCAACTTTTTCAGTGTGGGTTCTGTCAGTGAGCCAGTTGGCAACCCATCTTATGACATAGGGATTTATACCTAGTTTAGTGAGTCTAGCTATAATTCCAGAATGGGGGGATGGTGTCAAAAGCCTTGGCAAGGTCAAGATAGGCTGTGTGAACCACCTTACCCTCATCCATGGCTTTGGTGACTGCCTCAAAGAAGTTGATCAGGTTCAGGAGGCATGATCTGCCTTTCACAAACCTGAACTGGGTGGGATCCAGAGTTTGGAAGTTACCAATGTCTTTCTTTATGAGTTCCATGATGATACGTTCCATGGCCTTGCAGATCAGGCTCATCAGGCTAATAGGTCGACAGTTCCCGGATCAGTGGTGGCTCCCCCTTTGTGGAGTGGGATAACTGTTGCTGTGCGCCATTCAGTGGGCACAAAGCCTGATGGGAGGCTATTATTGAACATGGTGCTTAAGTGGGGAGCCAGTTCATTCTGAAGTTCATGTAAAACACAGCCTGGGATGTTGTCCGGTCCCATGGATGCTGTGTTTTTGGCTTTAGAGAGTGCAGCTTTTACCTGCGTAGTTGTGATTACAGGGACTCTGCATTCTTCCTGTATAGATATGGGCCCTTTAGGGGGTGAGAGGGGGGTAAAGTTAGCACTGAACCAATCTGCCAGGATGTTGGCAATATCAGTTGGTTCTGTAATTTTCATGCCTTTGTGCTGTAACTCAGAGAAGATCTGGGTGTTGCCATCTAGATTCTTGACATAGCTATAGAATGCTTTGTGGTTGTCCTTGGATTTAGTGGCAATTTTGTTTTTGTAGCTAGCTTTGGAGGATCTTATAAGGGATCTCAGCTTCTTACTGAGGCGGACCAGGGAGCTCCTCCACTCATGGGATTTTACTCTCTTTTGCAACAGTTTCTTCCTTCTGATATACAGTTTGTTTATGGCAGGGGACCACCAGATTGGCTTCCTTTTTTTGGAGGATAGCGCCTTGGTTCTGTTTGGGATAGCACAATCTATGCACTCGTGTAAGTGCTTATAGAGTGCATTTGTGTAGGATTCAGCAGTTGTAACTGTATTGTCCATCTGCATGGGTGTCATGAAGTTCACCACTTCTGTCTTAAGAAGCATGAAGTTGGCTTTGGAGAAATTGTTTACTGTGGTTTCCTTAATGGGGGGTGGGGGCGGGATGTGGATATCAAGGGTGATAAGCTTATGGTCGGATCGGATCAACGAGGAGTTGACTTCAGGTGTGGAACACCAGTCACTCATGTTGGTAATGACGAGGTCTAGGATATTGTTGCTCCTAGTGGGGGTGTGGATAAGTTGATCTAGGGCATTGGAGTTTATGAATTCCAGAAAGCGTTGCGCTAAGGAGTTGGTACACGAGTATTTTTCCCAGTTAATGGTGGGGTAGTTGAAGTCACCCATTATTAGGGTGTTTGGTTGAACCCTAATATTTTCCAGTACATCAAGAAAAGAGGAGTGGGAATCCTGGGGCATTGTGGGGGATATGTAGCAAGCTACAATTTTGATTGCAGTTTTGCCCAGAGTTAGTTGCACTTGGATAACCTCGGATGCATTATGCTGAGCAACTAGCCTGGAGGTGTGGATATCCTTAATGAATATGGACACACCTCTGCCTTTGGTGTTTCGGTCCAGGTTACATGGCCGAAAAGTGTGGTATGAGTTATAGCCTGGTAGTGCAGGGGTGCTCTCTGGAGCCTTGAACCAGGTCTCAGTCACTGCACAGATACTTCTGCCCTCAGAGACTTTAAAAGATCCAGGGGATATCCACGGTCCAAAAACATAGAAGTCATCTTATCTAGTTCTTTCTCAAACAATTTTTAATTTGAAACCACCCTAGCGGCCCTGATGAATTGGCCTTTCACTAGGGTTTTCTTACACTGCATAGGGTGGTTACTAGTGTAGTGGTAAAACCTGACTTGATGAAAAGAGTAAGGTCACCAAATGAAACAAGGGGTGAAGAATTCCAGAATGGGATGACCATCAGTTTTGATGGCCTGATTGGTAGGGTGAAACAGATTATAAGCCACAACTGGGGTATATTAAAAACGGATGAGGAATTACAGCAGCACCTGGCTGACAAACCTACCTTTACATACAAAGTACATAATAACATTAAGGAAAAGCTGGAGAGAGGTGCACAAGAGGTTAGGTTAGGCACCACTAAATATGGCAGGTGTAACTACTGTTAATATATAGTTGACAAGAAAAAGGTTATTTTAAACGATGCTAGTCAAACAACTATTACATTCAGGAGGGGTGACTGTAATTAAGCTGATTTGGTATATATTGCATTGTGTAACCAGTGTCTTTCCTTTTATGTGGGGAAGACAGAGAGAAAACTGGTGAAAAGGATATACTATTTAGACATGTTAGTGTGTACTAGTTTTAAGAAATTTGTCTTTCGTATACTTGAAATTGTCCCACATGATGCCAGAGGAGGTGCCTGGGAAAACAAATTGTAATATAAGGCACTTCTCTGCCAGCTTAGATTGGATGCTACATTGAAACCGGGCCTGAATGACCATATTTATATCAACTCAATGTTAAAAATGAGAGCAGTTAATTATGAATTTTATTTGTTTTTCAAGTATAACTTGGTTTAAATTAAGGTTGTGAATTAAAGAAACCTTTTTATTGTTATTTAGATTTTTTTTGTACCATTTACTCATGTTCTGGCCTGATAATGTTTTGTTAATTATGTTAGGTTTACTGATTGGTCATATTTAAATTAATTAATTGATTGTTTCACAACTGTGGGTTTTATATAAAGAGTAGTGGATTCAGTTAAATTCATAGTTCTGATGAAGTCCTAGTGAAGGACAAAAGTGCTTAGCTATGTGGTGATTTGTATTGTTTTAATAAATTTGGTACTGGTTTCAGCTTGGTGTTTGGGTTTGGTTTGTGGAGTTGTTGCACGGTTTGGTATATCTAATGTGCCTTAGATAAATTCATTCTAAGAAATGCTGTTAGACCAAGATGTAACTTGAGAACACAGCCACAAATGGGAAAAAAAAGTTTTGAAATGTTAAAGAAACTAGTTATATCAACAACAATGTTAAAATACTGTGAAGTGTATAAGGCAGCTGTATTGCAAGTAAATGTCAGTCCAAATTGTATAGGAGCATAATAGACCAGTTGCTTATGGACCAACAGTGTTTATGCAAGCATAAAACAGAAGTGCTCAGACAGAAAAGAAAGTAGTAGCAACAGTGTGTAGATATGAAAAATTCCACGAATATGTCTATGGTAAAGGACCATAAATCCTTGCTACGCATATTCAAAAAGACTTTGCACAGGCTGCCTCTGCGATTACAGTGGATGTTATTTAAATTTACAGAAAGGTAACCTGAGACCAGGCAAGGAACTTTACATGTTAAAATACAGGGTAGCGTGTATTTGCGAGAAACACAAAAGTCGCTAGAAGAACTAGAAATTCTTTGGGTAATACTGCTGTTATCAATGATAGAAGAAAAAATAAAGACTTCCAGAGATGCACTGACAGTGACTTAGAAATGCAGTTACTGAGAGAAGACGTGATGAGAGACGTATGTGATCAAATGTTGCCAGTAAGGAAATAAACTGAATCTTATTACTCTTTCACTAAATTAAAAAGTTGTGTCCAGTGATTAATATTCAAAGCTGAAAAAGTAATAATTTTCAATCAATTGAAAATACAATGCATTGGTCAAGAATGTTGATTTATATAGAACAAGTAGTGCAGAGCTGTGTCATATGCAACTCATGTTATAACTACCAAAGGATGAGATGATGGCATATCAAGTACCAGGTCATCCATGTAGCAGAGCAGCCACAGATTAGTTTCAATTTAAAGAAAATCATATATTTTAAATATGTAAATTATTTTTAGAGGTACATGAAAGTAAGAAAAGTTACAGAATAAGTTCAAATGTTTTAATTCATTACTTGTATATTCTTTAACAGAGGGAATACCTGATGTCGCCATATCTCACAATGGTCTGCAATACAGAAATTAGGAATTCCAAGGAATTGTGCATGAGAGGGCATTCAGGCATATAATGTCCAGTCTATATGTTCTGCAATTTAAACTGTGTGAAATGAGTTACTCTTGTAATGAATTGCTGCAATAGTCATGAGAACCATCATCCCCCATTTTTGGAATACAGGAATAGTCCTTTGCAGAGATTCTGGTCGTTTACTAAATAAACTCTTAATGGGTAGAAGGTTGAAAAGTAAATTATCTTATTCTGACACATTACCAATGTGTGAAAGTCAACAAAAAATAAAGGCAATGCTGCAAAGAAGTAAAGTGAAACAGAAATGTCATTATGATACAAACTGCAGAAAAGTATAATGATTGTAAGGTGAAGTATTTTATCAAGCAGCTGAACTGAAGTCATATATTATCCACATGAAAAACCAAAAGTTATAGAGAATGTATCATGTACATTTACTTACAGCATATATACTTATGCTTAATGATGAAAACAACCAGGTAGTCACCACTATAACTGTCAGCAGAAAAAACGAGAAAAAGAATTGTTAGAGGTGCGAGTTGTACAGAGACACTCCTCAAGTCACAGATGTCCAAAGGGAACAATCCTATTATGCTCCCAAGATTAGAAGAGCAGTGAAGAATCCATATAGAAACATGAACAGTTTCAGAACTGACCATGACATTAAAGACTGAAAAGCTGTGTGTTTATTAAAAAGCCTTTGGAATGTGCATGCTAAAAGCCCATGAAATACTTAGAGTAAAGTTAATTTTTAAAATGATAAATATCAGTAGTCTTACCATCTCATCAAACGTGTAAGAAATGAGCATAATTTATAAAAACAAAAAAGAGGGTGTATTATATGGGGATATATAGCTTTAAATTTGTTAGTACCAAGTTAAATACATTTGCAAGTCATACAGCACAATGTATTTTAAGTAAAAACACTGATGGAAGCTTGTAAGACATCCACAATGTGTACACTGTTTAAAGAGTATTCCAGCAAACTTCCTAACATTACTCCAAGGTCTCACCATTTGTTGATTTGCAATTTTTCACTTTTTTGCCTTTAGCCACCATTAGAGTATTATTTTGCTTGAGGTCTATGGGTATGAAGGGTATAGCTTTCTGCTTTATCTTATCTAACCTCATTTCTCTGTATTTACACAATTCTAGCGAGGTAGTAATACATTTATTACTATCAGTGCACAAAGGCAAAAAGGAAGGTTGATTTCTGGGAATGAATGTTAAATGAAGTTTAGAGAATGGGCAAATGGTACATTAAACCTTGATTGGATAAAGAATGTTCTCTAGCAAGGTGTTAATGCACAGGTAATGCCCACTGTAAAACAAGTCCGCCACTTCATAGCAGCATATTAAACTGCCATGAAACTTGGACGGTTAAGAAGCATATGGCCACCATTTTTTTACTCTTGCTAAACAGCACTTTGCTGTATAGCAAGCGTAAAATGAAAAGAAAAACTAAATAATAAATAAAAAGAAAATAATGTGTGTATCTGTGTGTATATGTTTGTGTTTGTCAGTGTACTTGCATGCATGCATGCAACCATGAGAGTGAGTGAAAGTGAAAGATAGCTAGATGAGAATATTGACTGCACTGATTTGTTAAACATTAAGAGTTATTAAACTCTTAATAATAGGCTTTTAAACTGACTTTAATCCTCAGTGAATCCAAACCACAGACAGTAAAGGGCGTGGGGTGGGGGTGTGGTGCAAACAGATGCAATGCTTGGATTGTGTGTGTGTGTGTGTCTGTGTGTGTGTGTGTGTGTGTGTGTGTGTGTGTGTGTGTGTGTGTGTGTGTGTGTGTGTGTATGTGATCCTTTATTTGTTGACAAGCTGAAATCGGGAGGATAAAATGGCTGTGTGTGTGTTTACATCAATATATATGTGTGTGTGTGTGTGTTTGTGTTTTTGAATGTATACATGTTTTTCTATGTGGATTTGTGTAAGTCTGCATGCGTGTACTTTTGAATATGTACGCGCGCGCGTGTGTGTGTGTGTGTGTGTGTGTGTGTGTGTGTGTGTGTGTGTGTGTGTGTGTGTGTGCATGTGTGCTGGTGTGTGTGTGTGTGTGTGTGTGTGTGTGTGTGTGTGTGTGTGTGTGTGTGTGTGTGTGTGTGTGTGTGTCTAGACATTAAATACTTACATATGTTATATTTCCGATGTAAAATACTTCCTCCTTCAAAAATTAATATAATAAAGCAAGTTAGATTCATTAGGAGGAAGAACTAGTTTACATCAAAATATATAAAATATATGAATATAATATAAAAACAAAACAAATACAAAATAATTTTGCAGTTAGTCCATTCTGTAAGCACAATAATGCCCTCCGAGGTGCATGCTACTGCGGAAATAATGTCCTTCCATGGGTGTAGAGGCCCTCCAACTGTGGAGCTGGACCTTAGAACACCCATGGGTTTGCGTTATTTCCACAATAGGACAAACTGTTTTGGGCATAATTGGTTGCTTAGAACAAAGCAGTAACAAATGTAAAGTATAGGAGCAGAGAACATTACCTGTTACATAGCAAATGATTTCCAAGGAGCATAATGTTTATCCCTTTCTATTTCTTTTGTGAAATATGCAGCCAGAAAGTCTGCATCTATTTGTTAAGTGTGTCATGACTGGTGTTTTTGTGTATGTGTCTGTGAACAGGTGTAGATGTGTGTTAAAATATGCATCTGCAAAGAAAATGCAGGAAAGTTAAGAAAAAGGAGAAAAATGTTAGACAAGTATGCTCCATGGTGATTTCAAAACAAGCAAGTGAACAAGGCTACTTTAATAGCAATCAGTATTCAATTGCAAAAATAAAGTTAATCTGCAAGGAAGTATTAATAAGGCCTCTCTGTTTCTCCACTGATTCGCCTATCTGTAAACCTTCGTGCGTAGTCTGAGTTTAGGGGTGGTGTATGAAGGCAGTGTGTTCTTATCGTAACCCTGGTGATGAATTTGGAATACTTATTTCCTGAAGTGTCATTTTTCAGTTAATAATGGCATGGGCATTGCTTGTCTTAACATGTACTAATCAGTGACAGTAAGTGGGAAAAACATTGACTAAAATGTATGCAGCTGTACCAGGAAAGAACTATTTATAATAGTGAAAATGAGAGTTATGAAACTATCGACATCATCAAATACAGCTTTGTACAATTCCACGGAATGGATCAATCATGAAAGTAGATCACGAGTCGAATTTTATACTGACCTGCTGGGTGATGCAGTATTGGAGGGCAATAGTTACGAGGGGTATATTTCAGGTTGACTCCAGAGAACCAGGATTTGATTCCAAAGCTTACCTGTAAGTTGAGGACATTGGATAATTTGAGGTCTTGCTGTCTCATAGGAGGAAGATGCCTATAAAATACTAGCAAAGTTAGTAGGTCAGAGCAATAATTTATAACTCTCCATTGCTTACAGTTTGCTGCCATGGCTCATGTTCATATCTGCAGACTACTACAAGCCTAGCCAATACGCCACAGGTCAGAATCAAACCCTATACATTGTATCTGTGAAGTAAAGACCATAAGCATTATACCAACTCCACCCCTCAGAAGTAAATTAATTGTAGGATCACAGGAAGTTACTATTGGTCCTGAAGCCCTTACAAGCCTAGCCAAGAATTTAGCCCATGTTTCAACAAGTCAGCACCCTATGCCATTGTCCAGTAGGGACACAGGTGGAATCCCAGGGGTGTATTTTCTGTTCCCCATCCAGTTATCCAAGTTACGCTTAAAAAGGGTTAATGAGGTACTCTGCTTTACGTGGAGAGGGAGTTTATTCCACAAAAGGTGGAGTCTCTGGGACACAAATCTGTCCCTCCAACAAGTCCTATTGATGTCACAGACCAGGTTGAGGTCATACATGTGGGTTACTCGAGTGGAGCTTGACTTGTGGATATGCAGCAGTCCCATCAGGGTGGGGTCTGAGATTGCTTTGTATGCCAGACAGAGGTCACCTCTGAGGAGTCAGTAGGAGACTGGGTAGAGGGAGAGGGCTTTTAGCTTTTCTGTGTAGGGTAGATGTTTGAGGCCCTGGATTTTCCGGGTGAGGAACCTCTGTGGTCTGTTCAGCTGCTCCATGTGCTTTGTGAGGTATATGCTGAAAGGGCCATTGCACTCAATAATGGGTCTTATAAGGCAAGAAAACAGGGATGTTATGACCACCTTCTCCCTGGATGAGAAACCCACATCTCTAGGAGAAACTGTGATCTGAATGAAGCACACTAGACTGCTTCCCATCCTGATAAATGTCAGACATTTCTTAGCCACAAGCCCAGTTTAGAAGTATCTGCTTAAAAAACATTCAGCATTTTAAATCTTTTGATTCCTTTCACTTGGCAGTAATAATTCAGAGAAAGAACTGGAGCAAATTCATGAAGGGCATTTGAAATGTTTGTATTTGTGTTTTGTCTTTGGTGATGCTCAGATTTCTTTCTTTACCTTTAGGAAGTAGCTGGTCTATACAGCTGCTGGTCTGCTGTAAGGTCATTAGTTTGTGATTAGACATAAGAAATAATTACCCACAAAAGAATATATAAAATCAGATTCAGAATAGTTTTGCTTTAATATACATATTGCAGAGTACTTATTTTGAACATTTTAAGGGAAATATGCTATGTTTGCATTAAGGATTTTCATAAACTATACAAAGTAAGGGTACAAGATTGCCATGACAGAAGTGGGGGTTTGATGAAGGATCAGGCTGCAAGAATGAATGACCTGGTAGGAAAGATGAGTTAATGAAGGCTAGATCAATTTTCTCAGTAAGCCAGGTTATGCATGAGTCTCTATATCAGGACACCTGGCTCAAACAGGACATATCCTTACTGCACTTAGTATACTAAGGTTCATGCAAGTATGTTAAGAAAGTCAGAGGGTTGATGAGGGGCATATATCTGCTGAAATGCCAATCACAGGTGGCTTGAAGGTGGAAGAGCAAATGTAGAGCAGTGCTATAATAGAAAGACCAGTTTCAAAAACCTGTTATGTATGATTGCCATGATCTCTATAAATGCAAAAACCAAATCCGCATGTAATTGTAGGAGGTGAGCATTGGCCACCCCTAGTCTGGCTTCCTGAGAGTAAACAGGTGCAGGTTGAAGACCATTGCACAGGAGTATTTGGGCTGCCTTCATTAAGTGAAGATGACAAACAGGCCATGTGATGTCCAAAAAATCAGATGTGGGAGTTGCAGTGTGTTTGAAAATCCCCACTAATGTATTTGAAATTATGTGTAATGCACTCCTGTCAATTTCACAGCCATATACTGTCGCCATATGTGAATATGAGCCATGTCAAAGCAAATGAATCTAAATGCTGCTACAGCTCATCTTGAGAGCTCCAACGAGAAGTAATCAATAACAAGTGCTCTTAGTTTCAACATGGTATCTTGCTTGACTGAAATAGATGTATCGACATAATTATGAGCTGTACAGCTTCTCTTATTTTCTTTTCTACACTGTGAATCTAAGAGTGACTCTATATTTGTTTTTCCTATCTGATTGTCCCCTCAGGCTGGGTGAGCTGCCTAATATCTGGAACATAAATCTCACTAGTATTAATTCACGCTGGTCTAAAGGTGATTAAACAGCTGCAACCTTCTTTACCTATTTCGATACTGAGTGAAGCATCTAGATTTCAATAGAGTTCAAGAGTCACATCCATTGTCCTGCAAATCAGTTCCTTTTTTTGTCATTGCTTAGTCTGTTATTTTATGAATTAGGCTGCTATAACACCCCAAGGATGTCTTACAGCTCACTTTCACTGGCACACTCATTGAAGTTCAAGTCACAGTTGCTCAAACCCAATGATGCATGGTAACGGCTGCTCTTTTGATGTTGTTCTTATCATGATTTGTTAACTGCTTGTGGATAGTCTTTTTTTGCATCCATTCCTCACATGCTACTGAATGTGCGGATACTCATACATTCTTACTTGTTACAACTATAACTATGCACCAGGGATCTCAGTCTGACACACCCTGCAGTTGCGCAGCAGGTGGTATGCAGCGCTATACTGTGCCCTGCTACCAGTTCAAGCTGTTTTGTGTGTTGTGGACCCTACAAATTGCAATGCAGCCTTACCACCACCTACGTGTTTCTGTTAGGTGGATATCCAGTGACAAAAGATAACTAGATTTGGCTAGCACACCTATCTGTGCAGAGTTTATGAGGAGATTGGTGGGAAGGAGCAGTGATTTTGCCAGCAAGTCTATCCTATGGGGAGAAAAGGGATGTATGAGAAGGGCTGCGGCCTGCTGAAAGTGACTGGGTAATGCAATGAGAGATAATGCACATCTGTGTATTGATGTGATTGAGCTTAGGCAAAAAATTATAAAAAATCTGAATCACCTAAAGAGGATGGCTTACTTGAGTTCCTCTCAGCCGGCAATGTGGCTACAGCCAATGACAGAACAAACAGGTAGGACAGACAAGGAAGAAAATTCATGGAATAGATAGGGCAGTCAAAAATATTAAAGACATTAGCTCTGCAGTTCAGTGCCTACATTACACATTCCAGAAACTGGGCATTATCCAGGTCAAAAACTACTGATTTAACAGTTATTTTAATAATTAAATTCATTTTTCAGGAAGTAAAATTCTGGTTCATTTACTGGTGATTTATTTATATTATGGTACTTAACTTCCGCTGCATGATGATAAACATGTAGAATGAAAGTAGATTCAAAACACAAAACAAAACAAACTGTCAGCATGTCATGTAGTAAACATAATAAGAAATTATGTTTAATGAGTGGGCAATTCTAAAATGCAAAATTCCGTAAATCCCTTTGTTTTTTTGCATTATTTAGACAGACTGAATTGCAGAATTTAACGAATTTTCCATCTAGATTATTTTTTAAGTGACCTTGCACATTTCTAATCTATGCTGAGTCATCCTGCAAGTGGTTTTGTATTCTCTATAGATAGTTCAATCATTTGTGCTAGAATGACCTACCAACCATGATGCAACTATTTCATTGCCCATTGTAATGGTTAGCTCTATGTCTAACAGTTATGCAGTCTTATGCTAATTTATGTTGCCATACACATAAACGTTTTTTTTAAATATTACAGCATTGTTCCACTTGCATGTTATTCTTAGAAGCAGTGCTTTAACCTTATTGTTTTTATGTAATAGTTTATTTATTAAGCAGGGCTTTTCTATCATTAAGAAGGAAACAGTATCACATATATGTCCTCTGGGTTTGAGCCTATTGAGCCTATGTATTTATCACGTTTCTTCTTCACTGAAATTAGATCATAACCAAAAAAGGTGTGTGTGTGTGTGTGTGTGTGTGTGTGTGTGTGTGTGTGTGTGTGTGTGTGTGTACATATGGGGAGTGCAGGGTCACTTATCTGTAAAATAAAATGCATGCATAAATAAAATCATCCTTGGTACCACCAACACCTTTCACTGTTGCAAGGAATTTGTGTGCAGGTCAGGATGCTGTGTGGGGGGTAGGGAATAAGAACAGATGTAACCTAAAAAGTGGCTGCATTGTGATGCTGAGACCTACCCAGTGAAGCAGTTATTACAACATGTGGGAGCATGCTGATAGATCAGCAATAAAAAACAGCACACTGTATAAGAGGCATAGAATCTTACAAATTACATTTATTAGGCATGTTATCATGATCTGCTTATGCAGAAGAGTTATGAACAACTGCAACATCAGTGATGTACATTTGGAGATGGAAAGGCATCTCTTAGTGATTAAATGGAGTAGAAAAGTAAGTGTCATATACACTACTGTTTCCCTCAGTAGGAAGGAATGTCATAGGATGTCTGAGCTGTAGTGCCGTACAATGGAAGCCACAAATTACATTTATTAGGCATGTTATCATGATCTGCTTATGCAGAAGAGTTATGAACAACTGCAACATCAGTGATGTAAGTGATTAAATGGAGTAGAAAAGTAAGTGTCACATACACTACTGTTTCCCTCAGTAGGAAGGAATATCACAGGATGTCTGAGCTGTAGTGCAGTACAATGGAAGCCATGGAGTTACAACTCTTAGAAGAAACAGTATGGTGGATATCGTTACAATGTGCACAAACTTTGGTTGCTTATATAATCACATGCCCATATCATAGGATCATGGACTTATAGGAGGCTACTAGGCTAACAGCTCTAGAGCCTTTTTAAGCCTGGAAATTCATGCCCCAGTTTTCCCCTTTATCAATACCCATGGACTTTGATATGTACCTATGCCTTAGGGCATCTACAAGCTGCCCATGTCCATAAGGGACACAGGTGATGAGCCATGGTGAATTTGCGATTTCCCATCCATTGATCCAAATTGTGCTTCATTAGGCTTAGGGAAGAGCTCTGCTTCACATGAATTTGGGAGTCTGTTCCAGAGAAGACGTAATCTTCAAGATACATATATGTCCCTCTAATATGTTTTGTTTATGTCACAGACGAGGTTAAGATCCTTAGATTGGGTAATTCTAGTGCTGTTTGCTTTACACATGTGAAGCAGATCCGTTAGGGCTGGATCAGAGAATGCCTTGTAGGTTAGGCATAGATTGCTCCTCAGTAGTTTGTAGGAGACCGAGTATAGGAACAAGACTTTGTGGAGGTCCACATAGGACATATTATTCACACCTTATATTATTTTAGTGAGTGTAGATCAATGTGTGTGCATGTACCTTTAAGAAGCTATCCAAGGGCTTGCACAAGTGTATAAATACTGAGCACTTGTGAGCCTGACTGCTATTTGTGTAAGCTGTTGAGATGTAAGCATGTATGTATGTAGGCCTGTCTGTTAATCAGTTTGTTTATATTTTGTGATATGGCTATCTATCCTGATGGGTTTCTATGTAATAAAGCATCCAAATGAACTACCCCACCTGCTTGTTGTCTATGTTAAAAAGGGATGAGTGGCATGGTGTCAGAATAGGATCCAGAAACAGAGATTCAAGACTGAGAAGGCACTCCGTTAACACTGTAGGAATATATATGAGTGGACTATTCCTACTGCACATATAATTCACAAAACAGGTCAGAAATGCATTTCAGATGTTAAAACATGCTCAAATAATTTCTTATTCATAAAATATGAAACGAGGCATACAGAATGCTCTGAACGATATTTGACTAGACTGATATGTCTGATATTGATAACAATATTCAAATTACTATGGAAAATGTTTAAAATAAAGTCCAAATTGCATAAAATGAATACAATAAGAGGAAACAACTGCATTTCCACTAAGCACTTATTTTTCGTGTTAATAAAAGATATCTGAGTTATCAGAAGTGTATAAAGTGTTTGCATGTTTGTGCAGTATTAAAGTGAAGTTATTTCACAAAATATAGCTATTTCAGAGCATGTTTCACAAAGTACATATTTCGAAGAGTTCATTGTGCATTTGAATGTTACTCACAGCACAGTTTGTTAGTACATAATTACAAGGGCCATATTTTCATTCTGTTTGTGCATACTTTCTAGGCATGGCAGATTGATTTCGAAAATGCAGTGCACTTGTGTTTGACAATAATATTGCAGAGTACTGGAGAGTGTCTGAGCAAGAGTATAACATTTTCATACAGACTCCATTTTCTGCTAAACATGACGGTACAAAGGCATTTATTCTACTTAATTTAGCTGGGTCAGAAGCCATTGAAAGGGAACGTTCATTTGTGTATGCACCTGCTGTTTTTGCAGGAGAGGGGGAAAACCATTATATTGTTGCACCGCCTGAGTCAAGGGAGGACCCAGAGTGCTTAAAATGTAAATTTAGAGAAACGTGTAACCCCCAGGCAAATGTTACAATGGAAAGGCACTTATTTTAAATAAGGGATCAAAAGCCTGATGAAACTTTTGCAGCATATATAACTGATTTGAGAAATAAGGCTAAAATGTGCAGATTTGGTGATTTAAGGGATGAGTTGATAAAGGACAGACTTATGTGTGGTATTAAGGATGATGCTATGAGAAAGATTTTGCTTTGTGACAGTAATTTAACTTTGAATAAGGCCATTGAGATTTGTCAGATATATGAGCTCACAGAAAAGCACACACATATGCTTACAAATTAGAGATGCATGCTTCCAGTAACTTCCAGAGCTCGTATTTATAGCATGCAGCATGTGGTTAAAAGAAACAGGCCCAAGTACATGGCAGCAACTGTAGCCCCTGCAGCACTCAGTAGTAAACCCCAGAGCATCCCAGTAAATTCGAGAGTTTGCACATTCTTAGTGATGCATAAGAGTGAGTCAGTAAACTCAAAGCATGGGCCCCCCACCCAGTTTCATTGCTAGCTGTCATAATTGTGGTGGAAGTCATGAATCTAAAAGAGAAAAATGTTTAGCTTTTGGTCAGCAATGTCACAAATGCAATAAGTAGAATAATTTCAAAAAGTTTTGTAAATCAAAAGACCCACATTCTTTCATTAAAAGGGAACATTTAAAGAAATGAGTTGATCAATTAGAAAGATGCAATCCTACTCTTTATGTTGATCATGTGTCAGTGCTTTATGAAACAGTTAATGCAGTAGATTTAAGGGCAAAGAATGAAGTGTTTCGTAGTGTTCGGATAAATGGAAAACCCATAGATCTCAAAGCTGACACAGGTTCCAAGTGCAATGTTATGTCAGCAGAAACATTTGCTATAGTACGTGCTGGTGAAAGGCTTGATTTTGCAAAGTGTGCAAAGCGTGTTGCTTATGGTGGTTAAGAATTTCAGACCGAAGGCTCAGTAGTACTTTCAGGTTACTGTGCTGGGAGAAGCTATGAATTGTTATTTTATGTGGTCAAGTGGCATGTCCAGTCATTATTAGGGCTCAGAGACAGTTTGAAAATGGGACTGCTTTCATTTAATAAGGAAGTCCATCATGTTAGCTTGAAAGACCACCACTCTAATTTTGCTCAGTACATTTTTTCTACATATGCTGATCTTTTTACATAGACAAACTAGGAAAGCTTCCAGCTGTGTACTCCATGAAGTTAGACCCAGATGTCAGTCCAGTTATCAGGCCAGCTCAAAAAGTGCCAATAGCCATGCAGAACAGAGTAAATGCTGAAACAGAAAAAATGGTGCAACAAGGTGTGATTTATCCAGTTGATGAACCTACTGAATGAGTATCTTCTATGGTGGTATCTCATAAGAAAAGCTCAGATGACATCAAAATATTTATTGATCCACAAGATTTGAACAAAGCACTAAAAAGACCTCGTCATCCAATATGCACAGTGAAAGAAGTCACAGCTCTGATGCCAAATGCCACTGTTCTTTCTGTCCTAGATGCAAAGAGCTCACTTTGTCAAATTCTGCTTGACAAGAAATCATCATTGCTCACTATGTTCAGTACTCCATTTGGCAGGTACAGATTTTTGAGAATGCCGTTTGGGATAAATTCTGCAAGTGAAGCCTTTCAGTGTGCAATGGAGCAATTTTTTTCTGGGTATTTTGTGCTATTATAGTAGACAACATACTAGTAGGAGGTAATGGTAAAACAGAGCATGACAGAAATCTCAGAAACATTTTGGAAAGAGCACGACAAGTGACTCTTAAGCTTAGTCCACAGGAATGCAAATTCAGGTTATGAGAAATTACTTATGTTGGTCATTTATTTACCATTTCAGGCCTACATCCAGACCTTTCTAAGCAAACAGCCATTCTCGAGATGCCAGCTCCAGACAATGGTCAAGCCCTACAACAGTTTCCTGGCATGGTTAACTACCTAGGCAAGTTCATTCCAGACTTGAGTCAAATATCAGCACCACTCAGATAGCTGACACATAAAGATGTATCCTGGTCATCGTTAGAACAGCACCAAAGAGCATTTCATGTCTTGAAACAGAGAATTGCTAGTCCACCAACTCTCAGACACTATGATGTTCACTAGCCAGTTACTCTTTCATGTGATGCTTAGAAATTTGGTCTTGGTGCAGTCATTCTACAAGAGGGTCAGCCTGTTGCCTATGCATTGAGAACTTTTATTCAAACTGAAATGCAATATACTCAGATCAAGAAAGAGCTTTTGGCAATTGTGTTTGCATGTTCAAAGTTCCATGATTATGTTTATGGTAGACCTATCCAGATCAAAACAAAACACCAACCACTAGTCACTATCTTGAGAAATCCTACGCATTCAGCTCCAGTCAGATTGCAGCATATGATGTTGAGATTATATAATTTTATTCTTGTCTACACGAAAGGCAAACTTCTTTATCTTGCTGATACATTGTCCAGGTCACCCAGAAACCCCACTGAACAGCATGAGAATGAGTAAGTTGATTCTGAAGTCATGGACTTGAGAAATTTTTCTTCCGCATGTCTTGATCAGCTGAGAGATCACACAGCTACAGGTCCAGTTTTACAAAGGCTCAACCACTTTATCTATCAAGGATGGCTGTCAAAGCAATCTAGTCTATCTCAAGAATTGCAACTTATTTCCATACAGAGATGAGATTTTGTCTGACAATGCTATCATCATGAAAGCTCCAAAAGTAATTGTTCCAAAGTCCTTGCAATAAGAGTATATTATCTGCATTGTGGTCACCCAGGAGCCGACTCTACCAAAAGAAGAGTGAGAGGTCTAGTATTTTGGCCTTCTATGTCACAAAATATTGAGAGAGTACTTTCACCTTGTTCTGTGTGTAATAGTACTAAGCCACATCAACAGAAAGAACCACTTCAGCTAAACCAAATTCCTGGACTACCATGGATGAGTCCAGATAAAGTTATTTCTGATGATGGCATGCAGTTTACAAGCCAACTGTTCAAAAGATTTGCTGAAGAATGGGAGTTTACTCATGTCATGAGTAGCCCAGAGTATCCGCAGTGAAATGGTTTGGCAGAATGTGCAATTCAAAGTGCAAAACAGTCACTAGAGAAGTTGAAATGAAATTATAGAGATGATTTCCTGAATCTCTTGAATCTCAGAAATATTCCTTGTGATAAACATCATGGTTCACCTGCTCAGAGACTTCTGTCAAGACAAACCAGTACCATGTTACCAATCAGTAGTCAATTGTTGGCTCCATGTGTCAAGCACAACAGGTCAGTGAAAACCAATTTGTTGAAGAAATGTTTAACCCAGAAGTTCTACTGCAATAAGACCAGCAAACAGCTCAATCCATTATGAGAAGGAGAAGTGGTAAGGATGCAAACATCCAAAGGTTTTGATCGGAATGAAGTCGTGAAAAATATTTGCCCAGAGCCAAGATTACACATTGTGGAATCGCAAGGAGTTGGGTTTAGGCAGAATCGAAAAAATTTGATGCTAGTGTCCAAGCCTATACCACAGCACATAGCCTGTGAGAAAGACTCTTTATCTCAGAGTGAGTTATCCAGTATTCCTGTTCTAGAGGAAGTTTCAGAGAATATTCCCATTCCTGTGATGAATCTAGAAGTTCCTGATTAGAGTTGTTCACTGAAAACTGTCCCTGTTTCCAAACCCAGTCCAGATTGTTATGTTACCAGACCATATAATAGATACACGGCAACTTGGACATGAACATTGTGTTTGTTTCTAATGTCTATAGTAATGCACGTTTAACTCCAATGTTGTTTTTTACTAAGGGCAATCTTTTTAAGAGAGAGGATGTAGATCAATGTGTGTGTGTGTACCCTTAAGAAGCTATTCAAGGGCTTGTACGAGTGTATAAATACTGAGCATGTGCAAGCTTAACTGCCATTTTATGGTAAGCAACTGAGATGTAAACAAGTATGTATGTAAGGTCTATCTGTTAATCAGTTTGTTTATATTTTATGATGCTGCTATCCATCCTGATGTGTTTCTATGTAATAAAGCATCTAAACAAACTACCGCACCTGCTTGTCATCTATGTTAGACAGGGTCAAGCAACAGTGAGGAACTTCTGTGGCCACTACAGATGTTGCAAATGCCTGGTCAGGTACATGCCAAAGGGTTCTTTGCACTCCATTGCTAATCTAATGAGGGCTAAGTAAAGGGTCCTTAGCTCTGGATGTTATGCCCTTACATATAAGTTGTGCCATGTAGAAAGATTTTCTCACTACCATGGACACATGGTGATGAAAGTTCAGGTTACTGTCAGTCTGAGTTCCCAAATTCCTTACTACTGGGTCTACAGTTTGGGAAATGGTATCAATGTTGCAACTTGTGGGGGTGGTCATCTTCCTAAAGGACATAATCATGCATTTTTTACATTGAATTTTAGGCCATGGCTTTGGCACCAATTATTTGCCTAAGTTAGACCCTTCTAGAGGATATCTTTTGGGGATTCATTGATTGTACCCAGGTTGCAGTTGTCAGCAAATGTGGTCAGTCAAAGGCCCTCTATATTTGCTTTGACTTCAGAGAAGTAAATTCCAAGCAGAAGAGGTTCCATTTGGCTATCCATTGGGTAACAGAGGGATTTATGCCTGAATTTGTGAGTTTGTCTATTAATACATGAGTGATAATTTGTGTCAGTTGCCTTTGCCAGATTGGATAGGCAATATGCACCATTTTGCCCTTGTCCTTGTCCATGGCTCTAGTGACCTTCTCAAAGAAGTCCACTAGGTTTAGTAGGCATCACTTGCCCTTGATAAAAACAAATTGGGATGGGGCCAGTGTTTGAATATCTCCTATGTCTTTGCTTATTAGGTCCATGATAATTCTTTCCATGGTCTTACATATAAGACTAGTCAAACGTATGAGCCTGTAGTTCCCTAGATCTGTTGATGGTCCCCCTTTGTGCAGAGGGATGACAGTTGCAGTCCTCCATTCTCTAGGGATGAAGCTTGTCTGAAGGCAGTGGCTGACTAGAGATTCTAGTGGATCTGACAGGTTGTGTTTCAAGCTATTTTAGAAGCATCCTGGGATATTATCTGTATCCATTGATGCAGTGTTTTAGGCTTTGGATAGTGTAGTGGGGGAAAAATTGTAGAAGGTATTTCTTGGGGAAGGGTAACTGGGGGTGATGGGGGGGGGTGAAACTGAAGCTAAATTTATTGGTCAGCAAATTTCCTATATCCCCCAGTTCAGTGCAAGAAGTTCCATTTACTATTAGTTCAGCACACTGTTAGATATTCCCCTTACGTTTCTGTACATAACTGAAAATGCCTTTGGTTATCCTTAGGCTGGGAGGCTAAATTTGCTTCAAAGTTGGCTTTGGTGGACTTGATTAGTTCCCTCAGTTGCTTGTTGAGACTGATGAGGGAGTTTTTTGTCCGTTGGGCATAGCCCTTCCTCTTTTTAGACAAGATTTACTTTCTTTTATTGCGCATTCTAGGGGACCATCAAGGAGGCTTACTTTTGGAGTTTGCCCTAAGTTTATTTGGTTTTGGTACTGCCATTTCTATGCAGTTATTTATATGCTTGTACAGGGCTTCTGTAAATACTTCTACTTAGGCCACGGTGTTCTCTGAGTTGGGGGGCTTGGAATTTAGCTATGACATCACATAATATGAGGTGATTAGCTTTGGAAATGTTGTTAAGGTTTCTGGTGTTTGCTGGGAGTTCAGGATTAATATTTATTTCAGGGTTGACAGCTTTGTGATCTGACCAGTGAGGATAATACATGGTGTGGGGTGGGAGTGGGGAGTGCAACATTTCCCCATATTTGTGAGTATCAGATCCAGGATATTTGCACCCCTATTAGACTAACTGTTCCAGAGTGCTTGGCTTGACAAAATCCAGGAATCTTTCAGCTTGCATGTTAGTAGTTGTGTATGTATCCCTGTTTATAGTGGAATAGTTAAAATCACCCATGAATATCATGTTGTGCTGAATGGTGAGTTAATCCAGAACATTCAAGTATGTGCTATGGTTATCCTGGCTAATAGATGGGGACCTATAGCTAGCAAGGATATGATACGGGACACGGCTTAAGGTCAGTTGGACATGGAGTATCTCAAGAATGTCATATTGTTTGATCAATCTTGAGGAGTGCTTACTTTTTACATAGATTGATACACCTCCACCTCTTGCCCCTTCTCATGTGGTAGTTGGTCTAAATGCGTGGAAAGCATTATACCCTTTCACTACTGGAGTGCCTTCCATGGCTTTAAACCATGTCTCACTAACTGCACAGATGTCAACACACTCCAGGGCGAGCAGTGTTTCCAGGGAGTGGAGCTTCTTGTTGAGTCTCTTAGCATTGAGCAGTAACACCTTTAGTTTATTTTGAGAAGAATTTACAACGTTGAACGATTTAGCAGATTAGCATGGCCCAAATAAAGGCACTATAAAGGTGGATAATAATTTGGCCAATACCCAAAAGCCTAGTAAGGACAGGTGCAGACCATCCATGGCAAAACAGCATGGCCTCTTGATCATGTTCTCCCAAGCCAACAAATATTGCACCCTCTTAGAATGACACTAGTGACTAAGTCAATTATTAAAGTCAGTCAGTCATCTTCATGTATATTGTGGGATCATCCTTGGAGAAGGTAGAATGCTGCTCAATGCTAGGCTAATACCTGCCTGGGACAAATAATGCCTCTCTTCATATAGTCCAGGGAATTACATCTCAGGTCATTAATGCCCTCATGGACTTTGACAGAGTCATACTAGTACTTGCTCTTCGATGTCCTGAGTGCATGTGTGATCCAGTGGATTCTGGTCCCTAATTGACAAATGATCAGAACTGTTTCCTCGCTTAGCCAGGTGGGCTGGGCATAAATTTATTTCTCAGCAAAGTCTCCAATGACCAATATATTGGGCTATGCGATAGTTTTCATTAAGGGGTTAGAGGGTGGGACATTATGAGATTTGGTTGTATATGTCCTGGGAATGTTGTTTTTGTAGAGTGTTTGGAAGGTGCCTGAGGGCAACATATATGGGAGGCCTTTGAGGTTTGGGTGCATTGCATTGAAACGCCTCAGCATATGTGAGTTTATGTGTCTGATCCACAGTAGGTGTAGTGTGTGTGTGTGTGTGTGTGTGTGTGTGTGTGTGTGTGTGTGTGTGTGTGTGTGTGTGTGTGTGTGTTACTGGCAACCTGTTTGAAGATATCAGTGCCTACATGCGAGAAGTTTGCCTCCCAAGACAGTGTAATTACATATTTTGCACTCTGTATCAGTTTGTAAAAGAATACTGTGGTTGTCAGTAAAATGAGACAATTGTTACATTGTTTAAGGATGCCAGTGTCTACCAGGTTGACTAGACAGTAGAAAAGTGCATGTCCATGGTTGTCAGTCCTCTCTCTTGTGATCTGGGAGGGGCTGTGTAAGATAGGTATGCAACTAACTAAATCTGGACTTGATGGTCTAGCGGAAGAGGTCTAGGATTGATCTAAAACAACACTATAATACTCTTGGGGTAATGCTTCTCAACAGGCAAACTAGCTGCTCTGCATTAGGCTAGATACTTGAGTAAAATATCAGATGCAGTTTGATATTGAAAATTACAATTCTAGGTGCCTGAATCTATACAGTAGACTGTAAGCCAGTGCTGCACAGCTCAGCACAGGTTATAGGAGATATGCTAAATAGTAAAAATGTAGTATATGTATATATAAGGTTCAGATCCTGCAGCAATTCACAATTCTTTCCCTATTGTGAATGATACTACAAGTATAAGGTCTCCAGACTAAATAAAATGCAGACGAAATGTAACAACTGAGGCTTAGATCCTGTAGCAATTCATGATTCTCTTGTTATTGTGAGAGATACTATATAACTAAGGTCCCCAGACCAAGTAAAATACAAACAGTAAAAATGTAATAAGTGAGGCTCAAATCCTGCAATAATTCGCAACTCTCACACTTTTGTGAGTGATACTACAAGACTATGGTCCCCAGACCAAATTAAAAATGCAAGCAGTTGACTTTTGGTTAAAACAAGGAAAATGTAGAAAAGAATAAAAAACTATTCAGATTAACACTCTATTACAGTGTGCACAAATTGAAATGAGATGACATGAAACAGTGGCTAACTCAAGCTTTAAGAGTCTAATGGAACTGCCTTATCAGTTTGTGCTATCAGTGCCCAGTTGAATTAGCATTGGGAGGGGGCTTCCAAGATATAATTTACAGTATGGGTGGGCATCTAAAAAGCCTCCAAATTTAAAAGCACAACAAGAATTTCATGGGTGAGTTAAAAAAATCCAAAAATCAATGTAGTCAAACAACAGTTTTGAACTCGGAAATCATGTAGTCGGAGAGAAATGTAGGCGAATACCTTAAATAAGAAAACTGTTTCTCAACTCCTACTAATTTGCTAGATGTAGTTGCTATTCAGTCAATAAATGCAAAAGGAATGTTTCCTAACCGACCCTAGCCAACAACATTTAGGACTCCTGCATTAAAAAAAAAAAATTAAAATACAATAATAAACTGTAATATAATAATTCCAAAATAAAAGAAATGATGGAACCGTCCAAACCTTAAATGTAGAAAATGTAAAAATCAAGGCAGCTAAATAGCAATTTTTTTTCCATTTTGGTACTTTCAAATGGAAAACATTCTCGTCTGGTCAAGTGGTATTTCAGCATAATACCATGTCAGCTACCTTACACCATGCAGTATGACAGAAGTTAGTAGGGAGACCCAGTTGTCTGACAATGCACACAGCCACTACGGACATTTGTTCTTGCTAGCATAAACAGGGAGCAAAAATAGATAAATACATAAATAAATAAATAGATAAATAAATATTCTTGACAATTGTATAAAATAGTAGCACAGTAAGCAGTGTATGTCACACTGTACCTAAGATACGACATTACTCACACACTTGTTTGTGTAATACAGCTATAGGAATGGGCGGGTTAGAAGTTGCAGTGAAAATATCATGTCTATGCTTATTGACTCATCTATAATATATGTCATGATTTTCTGGGTATGCAGCATGATTTTACTAATGGATATAAGGGTCTCCACAAATAATAACATACCCTTGGCAATTAATATAAAGAAATATTTAGTCCAATTATGAAACCTCTCCTACATCACATTAGTAGGAACTAGGTTCAAGACCATTACATTATGCCTCATTACTTAAGTTCAGCTTAGCTGATGGGAGGCCCATGAGGCTGACCACAGAGATAGCTGGAAAGTGCTTCTCCATGGTTTCACATTTTTACTATAGGTTTAAGCAGGGAGAAGAGTGGGAAGATTTAACTGGACTGGGATGGTAGCACACGGACAAAGAATGGGTGCTATACTCAGTGTGAACTGCAGCAATCCAACAAGGCTTTACAGGAAAGCTACATTTATTCTTTAAGTTACTGCAGGCTGTATTGTAATATATTGGTGTGTGCCAATGTAAAGGATACAGACATCTGAAGGACTGAGGAACTATTTTTTTATTTTGCCAAGACAACGTGCCTGCTTGATGTTTGTTTTCATTTTGGGAAATCTTGCTTAGAAAACATTCAACATTACTTTTTTTGGAGTGAAGCAACTCATTTCCAGTTTCAGTTTGAACTCTTAGTTTGTTATCAGTAAAGCTTTATTTATCACTGAAATATACTTGTGTAGAAACACCTACAAGAAATATCACAACTCATATATTTAATTTCCTAAAACAAGCTAATAAAAATGATTCAATATAATGTCTGGATATAATCTGAAGCTCACTCAGAACTTTTCCGCTCTAGCAGATGTGTAGCTAGCTAGTTTGTGCCTGGTACCATCCTCCAATCTGGCAACCTTCTCAAAAAATGCTCTTCTTGAGACTTAATTACAAATGCAAAAGAAAGGTCTTTTCTTTTAAAATGTAGCAAAATGCAGTCAAAACAATACAGGCATCTGTAAATAAATGGCACTATGCACTGAAGAACAATCAAGATTGGCCAATTGCTCTCACTAACACTTTATGCTCTGGAGTGGTTGCCCCCTTCTCTCCCATGCTAGCTATACATTACATTTCAGTCAAACTGCATTAAGGAGACGATACAAATCAGATGAACTTTTATGAAGACTTAAATCACAGTGACATTTGAACTCCAATATTTTTAGGCACTTCTCAGAAGTCACACACTAGACTTATATTAAGTAGGCCATACTGCACCCTTGTGGCAAAAGTGTGCAGCCCAGACCACATCTGAGTTGGGGATTGTTGGGGGAAAGCTCAGTTTTGGGCTCTCCCATTGGCTAGCTAGTTACAAATGTTTAATTTTATTTGTATTTAAGCACCATGTTTGCATGTAGCTGCACAATGTGTAGTGGGGTTTGGTGTATAGATGCAAATGCTTAGAAACAAAAATTTCCCTTGATACCCACTAGCAAACCCTTCTTGGCTCTACTACCTCTCTGTGAGAAACACACTTGCACATTACTACCTAACTAGCAACCCAGCTGTGCTTTCTATGGTGTTGACGTAACATTCCACCCTTGGAAGTCCACTGGATAGCCGCCCTTGTTTATAAGAAAATCGTTGTCCACCCTACCCTTCCCCACAAGTCACTATGATATATACCTGCCAAAATGGATGGACAGTTTCCTACCATTTCTTCATCCAACTTGATTGACATGGGCAAATTGATGCAATGTAGCAATTGCCTCATGTACACTGACAACCACTTGCTCGTAAAGCAAACAAATACAGTAAGTGAGAGATGTAACTATATCATGAAACTAGAATCAGTCCTCCAACAATACAACAGACAAGACATACAACAGGTTGTAAGCACACCCACCTTCTATCTCACACAAGAGAATGTCAAGACACATAAACCCACATACATGGAAGTACTCACTAAGAACCTACCAAAAAGACTAGAGACCTCCCAAGTGCAAACATACACATACCAGTACATGAACAGAATCCACAACACACAGCAACACACATGTCAGTCTCTCAAAGCAATTAAGTCCCTAAGGCAAAACACCTCACAACCAAATGTTCTGGTTATAGGTGACTCAATAGTGAGAGACACAGATGTCCCCTCACCACATTGAACAAGGAGAAGGTCATGGTCAGCTGCCTGCCAGGTGCCAGGATCCATCAAATCACGCACCTACTCAAGTCACTCAGCAACAATTAACATTATGACCCTGTCATAGAACATGTTGGTATAAATGACTTGAGACATACCTCCCTGGACTATTAGAAGAGAGACATGACCGAACTCTCAGATTATGTATCCCAGGCAGGTATGTCCCTAGCCCTAAATAGCATTTTACCTTCTCTGAGGATGATGCCACAATACAGACAAAAAATGATTGATTTCAATAATTGGCTTAGATTCTGGTGTCACTTCAGGGAGAGCCAGTATCTGTCTGCCTGGGAATACATGGTCAACAGTCCATTCTGCTTTCCCAGAGGTGGCCTTCACCTGTCTCCTCAAGGCTTTAGAATACTGGCAAAGATGCTTGCCTCCCCCATAGTGCATTTTTAGGCAATGTCCAAACAACAAAACGTCCGACATAAAGAAATTCACTAAAGTCAAACTCAAGGTCATGCTGCTTAATTCTAGGAGCTTAAACAGTAAACTGCACTCCCTGAAAGCACTCCTCACCTTGGAAGATGCTGACATTTGTGTACTCACATAGACTTGATTCAAGGCTGCGGAGACCACCCTGGTTGTACAAGGTTACAATGCCTTTTGCACGTTCACACCCCAAAACGAGCGTGAAAGAAACAAAAGTGGAGGTATATCCATATTCATCAAATCCAAATACACCTCAAAGACTGCTGAAACAGTATGACTTTCTGGAGCTACTCAGGTCCAATTAATTATCAGAAGTATACCCTTCCACATCATTGCTAGCTACAGGACCCCCACCATGAACCAGGAGAAGTACACTGCCTACTTGGACTTGCTAGAGTCACTCAACATTCAGCCAAACACCCTGGTCATGAGAGATTTCAACTATCTCTCTCTTGATTGGGAGACCAACGCAAGCACAAACACAATCACCATGAGGTTCCTGGACTTTGTTAATTCAAATGCCTTGAAACAGTTGGTCCAGACCCCCATAGGGGACTCAAATGTTCTGGACCTAGTGCTCACCAACATGGGGGAGTCACTGTACTGCCACCTGTGTGTTGTCTTCCCTAGTAAGGTCAGACCATAAATCTGTCTCATTTGAAGTAAAGCTCAAACCTGACACCCCCACAGGAGTAACAAAATGGAAACATTTCTCCACTGCTAACTATTGCCTATTAAGCAATGGTATAAAAAGTTTTGAAGCCCCTGTCAGCATAAACAACAATGCCGCCTGTGCATAGGAATACACAGTTGCTGTATACAGCCACTTAAACAAATGCATTGACTCAGCAGTACCTAACAGGAACAAAACCAGGTCTTCCCAAAAGACCAAGCCACCCTGGTGAACTGTAAGTATTAATAAATTATACAACAAAAGAAAGAAACTGATATCTCTTAACAAGAGGGAACTAACCCAACAGAGAAAGAATACCTTACACTGCTAAAACAAGCAAATCAGATATCTTGTTAAGTCCTCCAAGGCTAGCTGTGAGTCTAAATTAGCATCCCTAGTTAAAGACAATCACAAGGCATTCTTTAGCTACATTCGTAACTTAAGAGGGAATGCCCATCTGTGTGCCGAACTTATAGTAAACAGTACTACTCACACTGAACCTGAGGAAATTGCCAACCTGCTAGCCAACAGATATGGCAATAACTTCACCTCTTGTCCCCACCTGACATACCCCAAATCATTCCCAACATCAGTCCTCTACTGATTACCTCCAAAGAACAGGTCATACAAGCTCTCTCCAAGGCCAAAAGTACCGGCTCTATTGGACCAGATAGCATCTCAGGCTGCTTACTCAACCATCTAAAACAAGACCTAGTAGAACCCCTTGGCACTCTCTTTAACCATAGACTGAAAACTGACTTTGTCCTGGCAGAGTGGAGAATAGCAACAGCAGTGGTGGCTGGTGACTTCAAATCAAAGGGGGGGCTTCAGGAGACAGCTGAATGGGTGTGGCCAATGAGAAGAGGTGTGGTCAACTAAAAGGGGTGGAGCTATGGTGCAGTGGGATCAATGCTGGAAGTGGACGTGCTTACTAATTTAAGTGAAATAAATGCTCAAGTCACTATGGCACATGCTAAATACTCTACACAGCACACATTGTTACATAATGATTTCTCTTATAACACTTAACAACAGTCATGTACATTTTGTTTTCCAACTTCCACCAGTATCCCTCATTGACAGTGGCGACAAGTACTGACTGATATATCCAAAAATCAGGATTTTTTTTTGGGGGGGGTCAAGCTTGAATGCTGTAAGGCAGAATCTTTCCAATAAGCCACCATGCCCCCCAGTGCAGAGAAAATAAGGACAGTAAATTAGCCTTATTCTACTTTTTGGCAGTTAAATCACATACATAAATCAAACAAGATGCAGTCAATATATACACTACTGAAATTCACTGAGCATTTCTTTAGCTGAGTGCTTTTTTTAAACACAACTGTTGTTTTATTGTAAAAAGCTATTATTTAGACTACAGTTGCCAATAGCAGCATATTATAGCTTTACAAATTTTACAGATTAATCACTGTTGTCAGGTTACCAGTAATATAACTCTGTATACCAGAAACAAACTTGAATGAGTTACAAGTTATTTTTGCAGGCCACTGTCCCCAAATCAAATGTGCCAGAAAAAAAGCCTTTAAATGTGTTTACTTGGCCTGCCAGTAAATTAACAGCTCACTTGATATCGGGTTTTTCCAGGAAGTCTTCATTATTTCCCCCCAGCTCCGGTCGGATGAAACTTAGAGCACCCTCTGGTTAAAACTTCTGTATCACAGAAAGTGGTATCATCATCATTATACAATGAACCTCCATTAATATTAAAAAACATGCACGCTGATTGGTCAGCGTGCACGTTGTAAATCAGTTATAGTAATGGAAAAAAGGTCCGGTCGCCTGGACTTTTTCCATTACTATAACTCTTTTTTTAAGCAACGGAGAATGCAAGATCTCCATTGCTTCTTACTGTCTCGCTATGTTAAACGAGTTTAACATAGCGAGACAGCTTTAAAAAAAGCAATGGAGAATCTCCGTTGCTTTTTTTAAAGCTGTCTCGCTATGTCAAACTCCTTTAACATAGCGAGACAGTTTATAAAAAGCAACCAAGATCTTGCTTTCTCCGCTGCTTTTGCCCATAGCTCTGATGTACTGCATAGGCATACGCATGTGCAGTACATCGGAACTGCCGCAGAATACCAGACAGCTGCGGAAGGGCAGCAAGGAGGCATTATACAATGCCATTATTTAAGAAAAGTAATTATTTTTTTTCTTAAATAATGTTATTGTATAATAGCAATAACCCACTTCTGGGTGTGGGTAATGCTGGATTTACCCACGGTTAGCTTTGTATGGCCACTTGGGCTTCGCCCTCATGACCAAACCACACCAACCGTGGGTAAATCCAGCATTACCCACACCCAGGCATGGGTTATTGCTATATTAACCTACGATTAAAGCCCAACTTAAGTAAATATCCTTCCTGCAACTTACCAATAAAAACTATGACCATGAGTAATATACTTTTGAAAACAGACTGAGGTAGAATCTTGAGTTATTCAAGTTTGGTGATATTATTAGCTTTGCTGTCATCAGTGTATACTGGAAAGATATAAATTTGCAGGTACAATTCAACAAAAAACTTTAGAATCAGTAAAGTGGTAAGATATACAACACAAACTGGAGCTATTGTTTAGCTTTCTAAAATCATCCATCACACAAAAACATGTAGATTAGTTAAGTACAGAAATTTTTTTTCTTCTCTTATCAAAATCTTCCAGCTCGCTACTTATTTAAATCCAAATCTATGAATTGCTGGTATTCCTTATACTTATAATTTCTGAACTATTCTTCTCTAAACTATTCTTCTCAAATATAAAACTGGAAAACACATTATGGAGAAACATAAATTCTAGCCACTATAAGGAAATAATAGAATTATTTCAATAAAAGACTTGACACAGAGCTATAGACATTTATAACATATAAAAATATATGCAGTAGCAATAACCAGAACTCTAATGTCAAGAAATATAATATCAGAAAGCCCAACTTTATGATTACAATATAAATGGTCAGACCATAAAACATGGCATCATAATTAAAAATCTAAAAACAATGATAAATAATTTAGACTTTGACAATTTGACTACCAGTGTGCGTTACAAAAGTGCATACCATACCCCATCTAATTATGAAAGGCATATCTCATTACTCTAGTGGTACTATTTTTATCACTTTATATCTCAGTGTTCCAAAACATTTTTAATACACTGCTGTGTTTCCTAACTTTTAAATAAATTATATGAAACAACAAATGAAGGTAATGCTCATAGGATGTTCAGTTCACATTGATGGAAAACAACTACTCAGAAAGTCGTCAGGAACATAATAAAACATTGAAAAAACAGCACGCGCACGTGCTCTCACACACACACACACACACACACACACACACACACACACACACACACACACACACACACACACACACACACACACAGACACACACACACAAAAGACATGAGAATTTTGCATAGTAACCACCTGCTGAGAGCCAAATTGCATAATCAAGCAATGAGGAAACATTCTTTCTATCACTTCCTAAGACATACAATTATTTATTTCTGCAGACTTCATGCTTCAATTCCAGTTCCTTCATTTTTCTGAAAATTTAAATTTACCTGTCATATGCATTTTTCCAGTAGTTCTTACATCCTTCAACTCCACCTGTCCTTTTCTAACTCTTTTTTTAAGTTCCTCTTAAAATTAATGAATAAAAAAATGTAAATATATATGCCAAATTTTTGTTTTTTTTCTTAAATCTAAGACCATACATTTCTCCTTCTAATACATTGCCTTCACGCCAGTCATCTTTTTCATTATTTATGAATTTCTCAGCTCTTTCTTCAAGATTCTCAAACTTGAGGCTACTGAACATTTTATTTTGAACAAGCAGTCTTCCAAGAACACATGCATGACATCCCACAACAGCACACATCCTTCAGATGCTTTTTTTTCTAAGGTCATTCACCACTCTAGTACAAAGATAGTTCGGAATCTGAAGCATATAACTATGAAACTCTATGGCTGACAATAGACTATAATCCTAGTGATTTACTACAAAAAAACAAAGAATTTAAAGAAGGTCTGGCAGTTGGTGTGGAGCATTAAGATTCTATCTAAGGTGCCCAGGGTATGATTCTCTGTGACTGAGCTAATTATTTAATTAGGCTGTTCCAACTAACTGGGCCATGATTGCACACAAAAATACACACACACACACACACACACACACACACACACACACACACACACACACACACACACACACACACACACACACACACACACACACACACACACACACACACACACACACACACAAACACACACACACACAAAAACCTTGGTAATGCTAAACCAGTGCTGCATACACTAACATGGGACCATCATTTCCTAATGCTGCAAATAAAGATAAAGAAATTGCTCAGCATAATGCTATAATTTAAAAGCTATCTCAAGACTACCTGGCTTTAAAATCTCATACCAGAAGTCTGCTCTGCATCTGTACATGCTCTAGTCTCAGACAAAAGTCTAACAAAATCAGACGTCCGTAAAAAAGCAAAAAAAAAAATGGGCTTTTTAAACTAATTTAATGACTTAGCCTTTCTGACAACACAGAACCTCAGCCAGCTGTCTAGGTCACCTTGGACAGCATGACAAGCGCAGAACTGAAGAATTTAGCATCAGTGCCCCAAACACAGCTGAAGAAGCAACAAATACATGAGATCAGCAGCAGCAAGAGAAAAGTACTTGACTACTAGCTATTAATACTTCGTGATAGAAGAACATGGAGAGACACTGACTGACTGAATGCAAAAGCGCATGGAGACATGCTGATGCTTCCACATTCCACCGCATGCTTTTTTTTACTTCCAATTCTAACTGCAGCACTGATAAAGAAGTAAATAACATCAGTGACTGTACTTTGTAAGAAGTCACTTACCTTACCTCAAAAAAATAATGATGATCCGATGAAGAGAGTTTGAGACTGTCGTTTCATTTGTTTCCCACCATGAACACAACAACAAGACTCCAGAAATATCTATTTCCTTTCCCCGTAAAGCCCTTAGCCAACACAAGCAGCAGTAAACACACTGACCACCAGAGAGTTATCTAGGAGGATAAGATATCAGGACAGGAATCAGGATTCAAAAATTTTGCCAGCAATATATAATTTATGCAACTAGCAGCAACGCCGTACTGTACGGTAGCAAGTTTACCGCTCAGTGAGATACTTGTCCTGTCCTGCACTCATGCACTGCCTGTTAACTGATTGTTTCACTGTCTCTTTTTCAGAAAGAGAGCGAGAACCAATCAGTAGCCACCCTGCCATCACATCACATGCGTGACTGCGGACGTGGCAGTCCACCCCCCTTCCATGTTACTGAGCAGTTACCGCACAGAGTTCTGGGCATCACACACTGATGCAGAACTCTCCATTGTCTGGACTGTCTCTACAGCAGTTAGAGACAGTCCAGCAACCATATTTATATGGAAAAAAAACCCCGGAACTCGCCAAGCAACAAGCATGCGCAGTTCGAGTTCTGGGACTTTGCGAGTCAGTCAGACTAATTTTTTATACAAACAAGCCAGTTTTAATTAAAAAAATATTTTTTGGGGCAAAGTGGTGTGCTTTTCTTTTTTCTCACACAGCCTGGAAGGCTGCAGTCCTGCAGGCCGATGCCACAAGCTGCCACTGAGCAACAATAATCCCCTTGCACAAAGGAGGTCCATTAACTGACCCTGGGAACTGTTGAAACATAAGGCTAACCAGCCTTATCTGCAAGGCCATGGAAAGAATCAGCATGGACCTTATCCACAAGGGCATAGGTGACCTTCAAACTCTTGACCTGATCCAGTTTGCCTTCATCAAGGGTAGATCTTGTTTATTAAACTTGATGGACTTCTTTGAGAATGTCACCAAAGCCCTGGATGAGGGCAAATGGTACATACCACCTATCTTGATTTAGCCAAGGCTTTTGACACAGTCCCACATTCAGGTATTATGGAGAAGCTCTCCCAGCTTGGGATAAATCCATGCATTACTAGATGGGTAGCAAACTGGTTCACTGACAGAACACACACTATCAAAGTGGGGCAGTCCACCTCCACCAGTAGACCAATTACCAGTGGGGTTCTGCAAGGATCTGTTCTGGGTCCTCTACTGTTTGGAAGCTATTTCTCTGAAGTCCAGGTGAAGATCGGTGGCCTGTGGCTTACCAACTTTGCAGATGACTGTAAAGTGAGTACAACCATAGAGTTCCCTAATAATGTTAACATATTACAGAAAGGGCTGACACAGACAAATGCCTGGTCCAAACTCATGGACTAAAATGCCTCATTATCCCCTTTGGCAAAGAAGTACCCCCTGCTAATTATAATATAAATAGCACTCCTCTAAACACAAACTCAGTGGTGTGAGACTTGGAAACACAGGTTGATAGCAATCTAAACTTCGATCACCATGTGTCCATGAAATATGACCTATCAGGGCCTCTGGAATTACTATTTAACTGTAGCCTCCAAACAGGTTTTGAGCCTCATGAATGGAGAACAACAACAGCCATCCTTCTGTATAAAGGTGGACCAGCTACAGACCCTGGAAACTACAGACCCATAAGTCTTACTAGTCTTATATGTAAAGCCATAGAAAGAATTATCATGGAGATGATCAGTAGAGATATAGTAAACCTCCAGACACTGGACCCAACCCAGTTTGGTTTTGTCAAGGGCAGATCATGCCTAATCAACCTGGTGGACTTCTTTGAGAAGGTCACCAAAGCAAGGGATGAGGGCAAAATCATTCACACTGCCTACCTTGACATGGCCAAGGCAGTTGACACAATACCTCACTTGGGCATTGTTGACAAACTCAAGAGGTTAGGTACAAACCCGTATGTCACCCTGTGAATAGCCAACTGGCTCACAGGCAAGACCCAGGAAGTTAGAATTGGGGAGTCAGCCTCTACAAAGAGGCCAGCCACAAGTGGAGTCCATCAGGGATCAGTCCTTGGACAGCTCCTTTTTGGCATTTACGTCTCAGAAGTCATGGCCAATGTCAGTGGTCTCTGGCTGACTACATTTGCAGATGACTGCAAATTAGGAGCTGTCATTGAATCTCACACTGATGCAAATGCTTTCCAAGATGGGCTGACACAGACAAACAACTAGTGTCAGAGCCATGGACTAAAACTAAATGCCAAGAAATGCATAACAGTATTCTTTAGGAAATCATCCATCCCTGATAACTATTATATTGACAACACACCCCTTAGAGTTGACCCAGTAGCCAGGGACTTAGGGACACACATAGATAATAATATAGCCTTTGACCATCATGTGCCTACAGTGGTGAGTAAATCATTCTGTGCTGCACAACTTATAAACAATGGTATGACATCTAAGTCCAAGGAAGTCATTGTTCCACTATATTCGGCATTCATCAGACCTATCACTGAGTACAATGCCTCCTTTGGTATGCACATAACCAGGCATATCCAACAATGGCTAGTTTTAAAAAGGCCCTTATGGTGCTTAACCTAGTAAACACCTATGAACCTATGAACTTATAGCGGTAAGAAAAACATTCTACATTGTGCAGCTCATAAAGAAGAGCATCGCGTTTGTGACAAAGGGAAATACTGCCAGCCCAGCTAGCTGGAATTTTGTAAATAATTATATGTCATTTGTAAATATTAATATGATTTATACAGAAGTCTAACATCAGCTAGAAGATCCATTCACCACACTTGCCTTGCTCTGTAAGTAAGTCTAGGGAACAGTATAATTATTTTAGATATAGACAGGTATATAGCTGAGCTTATTTTAGATTTTTTCTTTCTTTATTTGAGACTGTCCTGCAATGTTGTTTTAAATATTCCCTGTGATTTCCAAGTCTGATGTAACTGTGATTATTTACTGAGTATTTTCTTGTTCTTTTATTATTTATTATTAAATATATTTAAACCATTCATTGTGGCTAATATTTGTGAGACATATTTAAGTTCTGAGAGTGCTTGCATATTTATTTGGTGACACTGTGGGCCACTCCTAATAGCCTTGCTCTTGGTCAAACTATAATTTGGATTGATAGTAATATTACACAGTAAGACTGAACAAAAGTAGCTGATAAAGAGTTGGCTGGTGGCAGTAATAACTATCTGATAGCCTGGCCAAAAGAGGGCATAGCTAGTAAGCTTGTGTCAGCCTTTCCCAGGTGTGTGTGTGTGTGTGTGTGTGTGTGTGTGTGTGTGTGTGTGTGTGTATGTGTGTGCGCGTGTGTGTTTTTGTATATAAATCAAATCTTAAAGAGTGTATGTGTCAGCTACTTGGGCAGGGACACGAAGCACTGGTTGGACAGAGAAGGTGCTGAAGGTCTTTGCTTGGCCACTCAGCTGAGATCTGAACTCTATAATTGTGCCATTAGGGAGTCTTATTGGGGATTTGGAGAAAGAGGGAGAAACCAGCCCCAGCCTGACTGTGGTCTCTTGTGTGCTCTTAGGGAAATTGTACTTTACTGTGTGTGTGTACTTGTCATTCTCCCAGTGTGTACATCCTCCACTGTTACCAGTGGTGAAGATTGAGGCTCCTTCATTACTGGGCCAGTGGTGGAGCATCACAGCATTTAAGACCAGGGAGGTTGTAGCTCCACTGTACTCGACTTTTATCAGACTACTAATTGAGTGCAATACTCCCTTCTGTATGTACCTTACCAGACACCTGCAGCAACTGGAGAGACCACTGAGGTGTCTTACCAAGAGAATCCATGATCTCGAAAATATGACATACATGGGAAGACTAAAAGACCTGTCAGTGTACTCTGTATCATATAGGCTACTGCAAGGAGGCTTGTGCCTGGCCTACAGAGCAGTCTCAGACTCTAGTCTAATGGAATTGCTACACATCTGCAAATGAAATGGGATAAGAAAAACTTGCTCCGGAGATCTCAACCTAACCTGTGACATCAACAGAACATGCTGGAGAGACAGATATATCTCCCAGGGATTACTGATCCTCTGCAAGAAATTTTCACTCCATGTGAAGAAGAGATTCTCAATGATCCTATTCAAGCACAACCTTGAAAACTGGATGGGTGACCATAAATTCATCCTGGGGGTGGCAACTATGTCTCCAATGGACACAGGCATTCATTACTGATCACAGTATTGCTCTGCTAACAATGACTGTCTAAACTTGGCCAATAAGGGTAGTTGGGTTTTTACATAGCTAGGCTTGTAAAGACCCCAGGGTCATTAGCCTAGTAACTTCCTATGAACCTATGAACCTATAGACAAGTGAACCAGCTGTAGTGATAACAATGTATTTTTCAGTCAGACTTGTTTTCATATATAAGTCATTGTGAATGTGTTTTTTTTTCTTGAGGAGTGACACATTTTTTACATTGTATGACTTTCTCACTGTTGGGATGTTCTATATGAGTTTTGATAGATGCATACAATTTGACTATAACTGGTTAAATCAGAAGTATTCAGTTTTGAAATTTTGAACTAACATTGAACTGCATAGTGACCTGTGTCTTCTAGCATGCCATGAAGTATTTAATATGTGTTCAGATGTGACTGCCTCCATGTACCTGATTATTTTTCTGATATAATTCAAGCCTTTGCTATCTAATAAATAGCTTACCTCATGCTAAGACAGTAAAAAACTCAGCAAGAAATATAATGCCTTACAAAATTCCAGCATGAAATGTGAACTCTGTTGGCATGTGGCTTATGTAAAGAATTAAACTGTCAATGAACATCTAAAACAACGGCGCACACTGAAACAAACACATGTTCTGATCATTATTGATGACTGATACCATTTCTGTGCTCTGTCATGGTGACAAAGGGTTCTTTTCTACTTCCTAGAACTGCCCCCTTGTCCCATCTCTCTCCTGGAGGTAATGCTTCCTTCCTGATTTGCACTGGGGTATTTGTTGAATTGTTTGTGAGGTGAACTAGTAGCCCTGTGACTTGACATTAGAACACATCTGTTCTGTTTCTGTCTGTTATGAGCTGGCTGGATTTTCATTTAGCTGCCATACCTAGTCTGGTTGCCATTCTAAAGCATAGTGCTTTCTTCCTGTAACACTTAAAAAAATGCCAAAAGCAAACAGTTGGTCATTCTGTTCCTTCTTTTTCAATGATGTATGTTTTGATAGGGAAATTTTGAAAGAAATACGTATAAGAGCTTGTACATCATGTACTGTGGAATGTAAGGATATATCACTGAAAACTGCCATTTCAGTAACACAGAATGAGAAACCAGCAGTGGATTATTTTGGAATAAACCATGCTTATCTGTAAAATGCTAATGGTAGTACACACTGGCAGTGGTATATGGCTGTAAGATCAACAGGTTCATTGACATCCAATGAAACTGATCTTTTCCCTTGACCTGATGTAACCTCATAGGTAACTATATAAGGAAGTATAGTGGTAATGAAGTAAGTCTTCATTCAACATATTTACCAATCAGCTCCACAAAGCTACAAGGCACTCCACTCTACTCCAGTCCTCCGATTACTCCACTCTAATCTGCTCCACCCCATCACTCCCTGAACTCCAGGAATTGACACAAGAGTCATTAAACGCTGCTGAAACCTAGTTAGCCAACTCTCAACTAATACTTAACCCCAATAAAATACGGGTCTATATCACATCATCGAACTTGTATAAGTTTGAATGATGTAATATTGAACCCAAAAGTCTGAAACCGCACAATAATGAACACATAGAACAGCCATTTTTTTCCCAGGGAAAAAAAATCGCTGTTCCCTAACAACAACAACAAAAAAAAGCATAAATCTTAAACTAAAACTAAAGTGGGGGGGCTTCGCTCCCTCACCCCCCTACTTAAATATACCAACTCTGAGATTGCACCACAGTGGAGGAAATAGCAAAGCCCCAAAAATGGCCCACCGATTATTTTTCCCTGGGAAAAAAAATCGGTGTGCCGTGGCTTCGCTATTTTTGCATTTCGGACTTTTGGGTTTGATATTACATCATTCAAACTTATACAAGTTCAACAATGTGATATAGTCCCATAAATACAGCTAATGATATTCTATCCCACTATAGCCTTTGACCCCATACCACCATTCACAATATTCTCATCTAATAACACCCCTATCACTCCTGTCCAACACACTAAACTAGGGGTTATCATAGATCACAACATGAAATTCAATATGCACATTGTATAGACAATAAAAAAAATTCCATAAAAAACTTGGAACCCTATATAGATGCAAAAGGTACCTCACCAATGACATTAAACCCACCATCACAAGAACCCACCTATTATCCACACTCCTCTATGCCTCCCCCCATACTCATCAACCTAAACAAAACAGACTTTAACAATCTAAACTCCTTCTACAATAAAATAGCTAGGTTTGCTACTGACATCCTTCAGGACACATCACTCCATAACAATCAAGCAACTATCCTGGCTAGAATTACCCAACCTGCTCACATATAACCAGCTTACAATAGCCCACCAAATTCTATATTATCCAGATCGTGTTCCTGCTTTCTCTTCAAGGTCTATTTAATAACTAATCTAACAAACACCTATTAAAATCCACCAATAAAGCACTGGCTGACATAGGCAAAGCAACAATAGCTCTGGGGATTCCTTGTTTTCCATTTCTGTTGCAAAAGCATGGAATACCATCCCCATAAATATTAGGACCACTGAAAACAAAAATAATTTCAAAAAATCTCCGCCTGTACCATTTACATAGTTCTTGGTTATGTAATTGTTCTTACTCTGGGTTTCACTTAATTAGATCATATCATAGTTTAAGCTTCTATGAAAACTTGCAACAACTCCTTTCTATATTCTTACGTAATGTGTGTTTACTATACTAGCGAGTGATGAACTTTCAGCTGTATTGTTTATTGTAACACGCTGTGCTCCTTATAGTACATTTACTTTTTGCTCCTTTCATGGCCTTTAAACTGTACCTTATTAACTTTTTGACTCTGTACTGTACTTTATTAACATATGTATTGTATTTACTGTATTTGCTGTATTACTCTTTGTGGAGCTTTTCTCCCAGGGCTTCTGCTGAAAATGGGATCCATGCCCAGTCGGACTTTCCTGGTAAACAAGATAAATAAATAAAAATAAATAAATAGATAGAAGATATGTGTAGTAGCTCCCAAAAACACCCAAGGCTGCTGTTTTTGGCAAATTTTGTTTCACAATTTTGTGCAATGGGATCTCAACAAATTGATTTTAAATTAGCTTTCTAAAATGAACAAGAATGTTTTATTTACAGAAAATGCCATTGTTTAATATTCACCCTCAAACTGGGAAACAAATCTTCTGCCATTGTCTTTGTTGTTTTCAGTTTTAACATCTACGCATTTCAGATTACATAGGATATGTTATGTCAGTCTGTAAGTGTAGTCTTCTGGTAGAAGTTGTGTTGTCTTTAATAGAAAACTATTTGTAGTGACAAAGCTTGACTGGATTACACTGCTACTATAATATAAATATACTTGACAGCTGTTTTTTGATTAAATCTTCTTCTTCTTCTTTCGGCTGCTCCCGTTAGGGGTCGCCACAGCAGATCAGCTGTTTCCATTTCCTCCTGTCCTCTGCTTCTTGCTCTGTCACACCAACAGCCTGCATGTCCTCTCTCACCACATCCATAAACCTTATCTTAGGCCCTCCTCTTTTCCTGTTACCTGGCAGCTTCATCCTTAGCATCTTTTTTCCCAATATACTCTGCATCCCTCCTCAGCACATGTCCAAACATAATTTCTCCAGTTACAGTAGTGATAGACACAGGTTCATTTTCGAAAATTAAAGAAATGTAGTTGCTGTAAAATCAGTCCTGTGACATTATATTTACTCTTCAACCTGAACAAAGTGGCAGTATGAAGTAGAATAAACATATTGGATGCTGTGTGCCCTTTGACATTATTGAATTTGTTAATGTGTTTTTTAGTGTAATTCAATCAATGTAATTTTCATCAACTTTCTGCTATGCTCCCTAATTTACTACTATGTCACTCAAGCAGAAGTGACATTAACCCTTGGGTTTAATATGATTTTACAACATTTGTAAATGGTATCATTCATCTATAAGAGGTTTTCCCCAGTGACTGCCCAACAGGCAGTTCTCTCCCACTTCCCTAGCCATTACAATCAACATTCTGCATTTTCACTGAATGTCCAGATTTTTTCCTCAGATTTTTTATCTGTTTCTCATAGAATTTGTGATTTTTATGGCAAATCACTGTGCTTGAAGTCATCAAATAATAACATAAATTTGAGTTTCAGACTTTATATCCTTCATAAAATGCATGCTAACACAAATCCAGTTACTTTAGCAAATTTCTAATTTTTATAAGAGCAATATTTAAAACATGCCCCTATTTTAGGTGTTTGTCCCTCCATTATTTTAGGCTTTGTCCAGATTTCTTGATCTAAGAGGTTGAGAGGTATGCTCTGCCCATGACAATATCCATGATATAATTACATCTGTCATTCTTTTGTTATGCACTTACATATCTATCTCTATCTCTATATATGTGTATGTATATATATATATATATATATATATATATATCTATATATATATATATATATATATATATATATATATATATATATATATATATATATATATATATATATGAACAGCAACAAGAAAAAAACTTTGAAAAAACAATGCAATATATATATATATATATTACACTTTATTTTATTTATGTTATGCATATAAATAGGAAGGAGATCCCCAAATAAACAACATAAATACCTCACTAATATTATTTGCTAAACATAACAACCATATATAAGCACATATTTATAAGTACATATATATATATATATATATATATATATATATATATATATATATATATATATGTATTTATATATATATATGCACACACACACACACACACACACACACACAGATATATATATATATATATATATATATACACCTAGTCATAAGACGTAACCATATAAAACAGAAAAAATGTCAAGTAAAACATATCCAGATCAAATACAGAAAGACAAATCCAATTATGGGAAAACCAAACAGGGTTTTTATTTTAAAGGTCCCATAGAACAATTATAGAAATACCTATCAAAGATGTAGCCTGTGCCAACCTAAGGATTACAAACTTCTCCAATTTGCAATCCAATAGGTTGGCCCTCCAATAGGCAACAATCAGTCAGATGGCTCACATTCTGCTCCTCCTTCCTCCTCATCAAATTTGGTATCCCCCAGGGCTCCATCCTAGCCCCCCTTCTGTTCAATATCTTCACCAATGATCTTCATACCTCTTGAAAACAATCAGCCCTTATTCAGTACGCTGATGATTCTACACTCATCTCCACCTCCAGCAATATCACTCATCTCCATGCACACACCCAAGACTCCTTCCTGTCCATAGAAAGGTGTCTCTCAGACAATCAGCTCATCTTAAATCCTAAAAATAACTAAACTTTTGCTATTTCTTCCTCATCCTCTATCTCATCATAAATCATCCATTGTCATCACATCCCTTGACAAGACCATCATTAAAGCAGAACCCCACCCTAAACTTTTAGGTACCATTATCAATGAAGAACTAAATTTAACTTGCATAGCCAGCAAAGTATTTAAAAAAAACATCAGAAACTAGGTCTACTATACAGAAATAAAAAATTTCTTACCTCTGACACTAAACTCTCCCTGGCTCAAGCACTCCTCCTTCCCTCCCTTCTCGCTGCAGTCCCAGTCTTTAGTAACATACAGTCTACACTTTTATCTAAACTAGAACAAACATACCACAAAATAACTAGACTCGCTACTAACTCATAAGTTAATAACATAAGATCTTAATCTTAAGGATCTTAATCAGGGAGAGATCTACAAAAGTAGCTAAATTGTTTGATTTTACCACGTATGCTTTATTTTTACTAGGGGCCCACAAATTCCACCATAACAAACTTGTTGCTGTTCTCCAATCACCCAAATCTCCTCTAGGATTTAGGTGGGATTGGGATCTGCATTGGGAGCCAACTGCCTAAAGTTGGACAACTGCAGGTAAGAGAGAGATTCCGCTAAAACATTGCTGCTGCCTGAAATATGCTCTGCAGAAAGTGAAAGTTTAATGTGCAAACTTAATAAGACCAATAATCTTATAATGGAATGGACCTAGATTGATTTAGATGATTTATTCATCAAAATCTGAGCAGCTGCCACATTGTTTGATCTAAAGATGATCTTCTTGCTTCTTAACTACTCCTGTGAAATGAAAACAGACATTCATATAGGCATTACTTGTGAAAATGTCTTTCTTCCTGTCTTTAGACCAGCTAATCAGACATGCTTTGAAAATCATTTACCATTAAGGTGCACCACATTTCCATATCTCCCAGCAGCAGCATCTTTAAAGAGTTGCAAGGATTCATCAAACATCCAGTCCTCTTACTAACGGGATCAGCCATTGAAATCTGAAAGCAAAATTTACTATAGGCATAAGTTTGCTTTTACTCTCTTGATAATGCTAACTCTATGTTGATTTTTTCACCTACCTTACAACAAGTTAAATAGGGACTTGATAAAAGTCATGTCCAGAGCAATGTCTCTACATGTGAAGCTCAATTTGCCACAAAACTCTATAACATCAGTAATTGATGCATTCCTTGCTAACAAGAAGAACAAAATACAAGACAAAATACTGCCCAACTTGTTCTGTGGTAAATAAAATAAGGAAAAAATGATATCTACTTCAAGATCTAAGAATGTAAGAAACTTTAGTGGGCCTTCCACCTAATCTTTTCACATAATTGTAGGAAAGAGCAAAGACCCCCCTGGCACCCACCTCACCTTTGCCCACAATAAGAAAATTATCAGCATTGTGTGTCATGGATTAAAATGGAGACTTGTGTTCCCAGCATTCGTGTTGGGCACAGCTCAAATATTCAAAAGTGGTGCAAGACGCCAAAACAACTCATCAGTCTGACTACATCAGAATAACAATTGCCCTCAAACTACTTCCCCAAAAGATGCTGATCATGAGGGCAAATGTGAAGAAGATGAAAAGCAGACTCAGTGCTGAGTTTATTTAATTGTGATTGGTGTTATTTAATTGGTGTGGTTATTTAAATGGTTTTGCATTCTTTGCCTTTTTTACTCTTGAAGGCCTGAGCTGAGGTGCTGACTGGTAATGTTTTGGTAAAGTCTGAATACAGGCATTTTGTCATTCTTTTATTATCAGTGTTGGGTTTAGCCAGCCAGGGCTCACTGAATTGCCATATAGCCTGTCTTGTGTCATCCAAGGAGAAATACTGGGCTTTGGCATCTTCCCTGTTTATGTAATCATTAACAGATGAGCCAGATGGAGAGGATAAATGGTGGATTATTTTAAATTCTCTTTCCTTTTTCTTTAGAACCAGGCCCAGAGGAGAAATTGTGAAAGACTTAAAAATGAAGTAGCTGGAAAGGATTGGCTATTTTTGATTCCTTTACATAACAAGGCCTTAGCTGCATCCTCCTTACCTTTAACCCATCTTACATTTTTACTATTTGGGGTATTACTGTTTGCAGGGGACTTAACTGAAAAACCCGATGACAGGCCTTCTGTTAGTTCATAGGTTCACACGTTCATAGGAGGTTACTAGGCTAACAGCCCTAGAGTCCTTACAAGCCTAGCCATATTTATCCCCAGTTGTGTGAATGGTCAGTGGTTAGGTGAGTGACATTTGCAGAGATAAGGGTCTATGGTAGTTAATACAGACTTTCTCTGTCCAGGAGAGACATGGGCACCAGCCCAGGAGTGAATTTGCGGTCACCCATCCATTGATCTAGGTTGCATTTGAAGAGGGTCAGGGAGGGGCTCTGATTCATGTGAATTGGAAGCTTGTTCCAGAGAAGTAGCATTCTCTGGGAGATGTATCTATCTTTCCAGCATGACCTGTTCATGTCAGAGGCTAGGTTAGGATCCCTGGAGTGAGTGACCCTCCTGCAGTTTGATTTACAAATGTGTAGCATTTCTATCAAGGCTGGGTAACAGACTGCCCTGTAACCCAGACATAGGTCACCCCTGAACAACCTGTAGGAGACACAATATAGTGACTGGGCTTTCAGTCTTTCCATGTAAGACTTGTTATGTGTACCCTGTAATTTCATGATGAGAAACCTCTGTGGTCTCCCCAAGTGTTACAGGTGTCTGTTGAGGTACATGCAAAAGGGAGCATTGTACTCAGTTATTGGTCTGATGAGGGCCAGGTATAATGGAATTATAACTTCTTAGATTTAGATGAAATGTCTTTCCTTATAGAATGTGTCACATGGAAGGATGTTGATACATGGTAGCCAATGTTCAGATTGCTATCAACCTGAGTACCCAGATCCGTACTTAGGATGGTGCTATCTATAATGTAATTAGCAGGGATGTCAGCCTTTCCAAAGGGAATAATGATGCATTTTTTGTATTTAGCTTTAATCTGTGGCTTTGACTCCATTCATTTATATGTGTTAATACTATCTACAGTATATTAACATCATTGGGGGACTCATTGATTGCTCGCAATTTGCAGTCATCAGTTAACTTGGTCAGCCACAGGCCATCCAAGTTTGCCTGGACTTCTGAAAAATAAATTCCAAACAGCAAGGGGCCCAGAACCAAAACCTGTCATATGCCACTGGTAACTGGTCTTTTTTAGAGGTGAAGTCACCCACTTTGACAGTATGTGTCCTGTCAATGAGCAAGTTGCCAACCCATCTGGTAATGTAGGGGTTAATTCCCAAGTGGGAAAGTTTCTGTATAATACCTAAGTGAGGAACTGTGTCAGATGCATTGGCTAGGTCAAGATAGGTGGTATGCCCTGTCTTTCCCTCGTCCAGGGTCTTGTTGCCTTTCTCGAAGAAGTCAACCATGTTTAACAGGCATGATCTACCTTTAACAAATCTGAACTGGGTTGGCTCCAGAGTTTGGAGATTACCTGTGTCCTTGTTAATAAGGACTATAATGATTCTTTCTATGACCTTGCAGATGAGGCTAGTCAAGCTTATGGACCTATAATTTCAAGGGTCGGTTGATGGTTCCCGCTTTGTGCAGAGGGATTACTGTTGCTGTCCTCCATTCCGCCAGAACATAGCCAGTTCACAGGCTGTGGTTAAACAGGGATCCAAGTAGGTCTGCTAGGTCATGTTTTAATTTGTTTAAAAGGTAAGCTGGGATGTTGTCTGGTCCCATCGATGCTGTGTTTTTGGCCTTGGAGAGCACTGAGATGATTGACCTGCTGTTTTGAGATAATAGGCTGAGGAACTGTGATAGTTATACTTTGTAGGATGAAAGGAGGGGACGGGGTGGAAGTTTGCTTGAAATCTGTCAGCTAGCAGGTTGGCTATTATCTCCAGTTGAGTATGGGTGCTACCATCCACAACCAGTTCAGCACATAGGTGGGTATTCCCTTTTAGATATTGGACATAGTTAAGGAATGCCTTTTGATTATCCTTAACTAGAAAGGCTATTTTTGCTTCTTAATTAGCTCTGAAGGACTTGATAAGATGTCTAATTTGTTTGTAAGCTAGAAAAGGATTTCTTCCTCTGCTGAGCCAGTTTCCTCTTGTTCTTGGACATTAGTTTCTTTCTCTTGTTGTACAGCCTGTTCATACTAGGGGTGCACCAAGGTGGCTTGTTTTTTTCAGCAAGACTTGGTTTTAATCCAGTCAGGTACAGCCAATTCTATACAACTGCTTAAGTAGTTATACAGGCATTGGCATACGCCTCTGCACAGGAGTCCTTTTTATCTGCATTTGAGGGGGCTTTACAACTTCTTATACCATCAGATTGATAGGAGGCAATTTGTCTTTGAAAAATTCTTAAGTATTTTTGAGCTTAATGGGGTATCTGGTCTTATAATTACATTGACGGAGACAGATTTATGGTCCAATCTTTCCAGGGAGGACATCACACAGTGGGGGGTGCAATACTCTCCCATATTAGTGAGTACTATGTCCAGATTATTTGAGCATCTAGTGGGTGTGCAGATTAGGTGTTCCAGAGCATTTACATTGACAAAGTCCAAGAACCTCTGAGCCAGCATGTTTGTGGTCATGTATGCTTCCCAGTCAATGGTAGGACAGTGATAATATCGATGAGTAAGATGTTGGGGTGTACTGCAAGTGACCCCAGTAAGTTCAGGTATGCAGTATGCTTCTCCTGTTTCATGGTGGGGGATCTATAGCTAGCTATGATGTGGTAAGGGGCTTTGCCAATACTTAATTGGACATGGAGTAGCTCAAGGGAGTAATGCTGTTTGACCAGTCTCGAGGTGTATTATAGCAATAACCCACACCTGGGTGTGGGTAATGCTGGATTTACCCACGGTTGGCATGCCCGAGGGACCAAACAAAGCCAACCGTGGGTAAATACAGCATTACCCACACCCAGAAGTGGGTTATTGCTATTATACCATGACATTATTTAAGAAAAGAAACTATTACTTTTCTTAAATAATGGCATAGTATAATGCCTGTTTACTGCCCTTCCGCAGATGTCTGGCATCCGCAGCAGTTCTGATGTACTGCGTGCCTGTGCAGTACATCAGAGCTGTGGGCAAAAGCAACGGAGAAAGCAAGATCTCCGTTGCTTTTTTTTTTACTGTTTTCGCTATGTTAAATGGGTTTAACATAGCGAGACAGTTTTAAAATAAGCAACGGAGATGTCCGTTGCTTATTTTAAAACTGTCTCGCTATGTTAAACCCATTTAACCTAGCGAAACAGTAAAAAAAGCAACGGAGATCTTGCTTTCTCCGTTGCTTTTTTTTAAAACCTGCCTCGCTATGTTAAATGGGTTTAGCATAGCGAGACAGCTTTAAAATAAGCAACGGAGATCTCCGTTGCTTATTTTAAAGCTGTCTCGCTATGTTAAACCCATTTAACATAGCAAGACAGTGTTTTAAAAGCAGAGTTATACTAATGGAAAAAAGTCCGGGCGAACGGACCTTTTTCCATTAATATAACTCGATTTACAATGTGCACGCTGGCCAATCAGCGTGCACGTTTTGGGGGGGTCATGGTATAATTATCCTTAATGAAGGTGGATACACCTTCTCCTTTGATTCTTTCATGCTTAGTTTGTGGTCTGAAAGTAGCCTTGTATGACTTGGGTGCTTTCCATGCCATTGAACCATTTCTCGGTGACTGCACAGATGTCAGCATCTTCCAAAGTGAGGAGTGCTTCCAGGGAGTGCAGTTTCTTGTTTAGACTCCTAGCATTAAGCTTCAGTACCTTCAGTTTATCTAGAGAGGATTTTGTTATGTTGGGAGGTTGATTATTTTGAAACTACCTAAAAAAGGCACAATAGGGGTGGCTAATACCTTTGCAATATCTGAAAACCTAGAGGAGACCGATGCAGATCATCTCTGGCAAAGCGGCATGGAGTCCACCATGTCTTCCCAGGCTGACAGATACTGGATTCCCTTGGACTGATGACAAAAGCTTTGCCAATTGTTAAAGGCAATCATTTTTTGATTGTATTGTGGCATCATCCTTGGAGAAGATAGAATGACTTATAACCTGACAGTGACACATAATCTGAGAGCTCATTCATGCCTCTCTTCATATAGTCTAGTGAGGTATGTGTCAAGTCATTCACCCCCACATGGACTATGACGGAGTCTTACCAGTACTTGTGGTTGAGTGACTTGAGTGCCTTGACAGATCTTGGCACCTGACTGGCAGCTAACTGTAACCCACTCATTATCCAGCCTGGTTAGGGGAATGTTTGTGTGTCTCACAATGGAGTCACCTATGACTAATACTGTGAAGAAATTAGACACCGTCATCTGTGCTAGCATGTCTGGCTGAAGCTTTCTACACAATTTCAGATTAATCTGTGTATTATATGCCAGCATGACTAGGTATGATATTATAAATAAGTCCTTATATGTTGATTAATACTCTGTGCAGGATGTTTAAAAAGTTGAACAGTGCTATTTTGCATGTCAACCTGCACATACTTGTGAAGGAGATTCCAAATGCAGGCTATCTCAGAGTCAGCTCATCTATAGATGATGTCATCGGTATGTGTTCAGATGCTCTGTGTTTACTATCAGAGACTAATGATAGGACAGAACTTTCAAAGATATTTGTTGATTTTCAAAGAATGAAATGAAAATAAGAACTGGAAAAGGAAGCACCCAGATCTGTTCAGAACTAGTGGTCAAGGACACCACATATATCAATGCCATTGGTATAGCAAACTTGCTGGCTGACAGATTCATCAAAAACTTCACCCCCCTGTCCCCCCATCAGTAAATCAGGACATTTCTAGTACCTTCCCCCTTCCCCTAATACTAGGGAACAGGTCATCACTGCTCTCTCAAAGACAAAAAATACAATCTCCATGGGACCATAACATCCCAGGTTGCATCCTACATGAACTCAGACAGGAACTTGCAGCACCATTAGGCACCCTATACAACCACAGCCTGAGTACCAGCTTTGTCCCAGCTGAGTGGAGGACAGCCACTGTCATTCCTTTGCATAAAGGTGGAGTGTCCACTGATTTGGGAAATTATAGACCCATCAGCCTAACTACCCTGATCTGCAAGGCTATGGAATGGATTATCATGGATCTCATTAACTAGGACATTGGCAACCTCCAAACATTCAACCCCACACAGTTTAGCTTCATCAAGGGGAGGTCAGGTCTGTTAAATTTGGTCGACTTCTTTAAGACAGCCACCAAAGCCATGGACAAGGGGAAGATGATGCACACCACCTACCTTGACCTGGCCAAAGCCTTGGACACTATACCTCACTCGGGCATAATAGAGAAACTCTCTCAACTAGGAATCAATCCATATGTTATCAGATGGGTAGCTAAATGGCTCACTGATAGAACCTACTTAATCAAAATAGGAGAAGCCACCTCAAGCAGTAGACCCGTAATGAGCAGCATACCCTAGGGTTTGGTCTTGGGGTCCCTGTTATTTGGGATATACTTTTCAGAGGTGCAGGCCAAAACCAGTGGGCTATGGCTGACCAAGTTTGTAGATGACTGCAGGCTGGGCACTGTCATCAATTCCCCTAGTGATGTGGACATCCTCCAAGAGGGTCTCACTGAAACAAATGACTAGCACCAGAAACATGGCCTCAAGCTGAATACCAAAAAATGCATCATCATCCCCTTTGGAGAGAATGATGTCCCCACAAATTATCACACTAATAACAATGTCCTAAGCATGCAATCAGTGAGAGGGATTTGGGCACCCGGGTTGACAGCAATCTGACTTTTGACCACCATGTTGCTTCCGCTGTCCGGAAACTTTCTACGTAGCTCACCTCATAAGTAAGGGTATCTCATCCAGGGACAAGGAGGTCATAACATCCATGTATTATTTCCTTATAAGGCCCATTATTGAGTATAATGCCCCATTCTGCATGTACCTTGCAAAACACATACAGCAGCTGGAGAGACCACAGAGGTGCCTCACCAGGAGAATCCAGGGCCTCAAAAATCTACCATACACAGATAGGCTAAAAGCCCTATCCTTATACTCAGTTTAATACAGACTCCTCAGAGGTGACCTCTGTCTGGCATACAAGGCGATCTCAGACTCTCTGCCTTGACAGGTCTGCTGCATATCCACAAGTCAAGTTCCTTTCGAGTAACTTGCACGCAGAGCCTCAACCTGGTCTGTGACATAAATAGGACTTGTTGGCGGGACAGATTTGTGTTCCAGAGACTCCCTCATCTGTGGAATAGACTCCCTCTACATGTCAAGCATAGTACCTCTTTACCTATTTTTAAATGCAACCTGGATAACTGGATGGGAAACAGAAAATACATCCCGGGGATTTCACCCTTGCCCTGCTGGACAGGGGCATTGGGTGATGACTTCTTTAAACATGGGCTATACTCTTGGCTAGGCTTATAAGAGCTTCAGGACCAATAGCCTAGTAACTTCCTATGAGCCTATGATCCTGTGGAACAGTTAAGACAGTTAACCTAGCTTATAAAAGAGCCTGCTAAAGACAGTTGAGTAGTTATACAGTTGTGTTCAGAACTGTTGTGTACAGTTCAATTCACAGTTCAGTTGTGTTATTGAACTGGATACAAAACGGGCTCACCAAAAACTGTATACCTGCCTTTGCTCTGTTGAAATATTTTAGTTTAGATCAGGGACAGTGTTATTTAGTCAGACAGGAAATTATAGCTAATCAGTCAGAGTTTTTCTAAATGTTGGATTTCTATTCTTCAGTATTAACTTCATTTTCCTGGTGACTGAATTCTGTTTGTTTATTGAAATTACTGTTTTACATTTTTTATCATTTGCTTATTATTAAATATGTTTATTATCTTACACTGTGGCTGTTCAATCAGTGTATTATTTAATGATTTGAGAGTGCTTATACCTGCTTTGATAATTCATGGGCCACTGAAAGCCTGGCTGATTTAGGTCATTTGCTGCCATTTGTTTTGATATCTAATTTTAATAATTAGAATCCCCTTTGAAAAGGCACATAGATACTCTGATTGATGTTAGAGTGTTACTGTATTGTTTTGGGGGAAGGGACACAGCTGAAAATCTGTGTCAGGCTTTCACAGAAGTGTTTGGATATGTGAGATTCAATTTAAGTGTGAGTGTATTAGAGGTCTTAAACTGGGACACATTGCTCTGAAGTGTGTAATAAGGAGTTATATTTGCAGTGCAGAGAAGCATACAGTTCAGTCCCATGGTACAGAGCATGTTCCTGTTGTGCTCTTAGCAGAAAATTATGAAATATTATTCCTGCTTAAGTGATGGTCACACATTAGACTCTGTAGTGATGATTGAAGTTCCTTAGTTACTGACCCAGGTAGTAGGGAACATCACATATTGGTGGCAGTTCAGTGGGATATTGACTGGACATCACAAATAGATTGTCTTTTGTGGTGTTATGCCTTATGGGCTTATTTGTTGAGACAGTGGGATGTGTATTATTAAGTGTGGTTGTTATTTGCATTGTTATGTGTGTAAGTGGTTTCCGTATGGGAGGCCTATGATCTTTTTGTAAGTTACTAGTGAGTACCTCCACATATGTGGATATATGTGTCAAGTCCTTATTTAGTGTGGGAAATGTGTGTGTGCTGACAACCTGTTTGGTATTCAGTTTGTCCTTATGTGAGAGTCTTACCTCCAATTTCAAAGTATAACTACATCTCTCACAAAAAGTGTTTGTTTCAGGAGTAAGTGGTTGTCAGTATACACGAGACAATTGCTACATTGCGTCAGGATGCCCATATTTATCAGGACGGTGAAAGAGATGATGGGAAACTGACTGTCCATGATAGCAGAATCTTACTGTATATTTTATTAGGGAAAGGAATGGGTTAATTTGACAGGACTATGCTGGTAGCACTGAGACCACAAGAGGGACCTGCATTTTCTGTAGACTGATACTGATCAATAAGGAAATGCTGCTCAGTGTGTGAATGAGTTGCTCCTAGAACAGCAGAAAAGCTTGAAAGGATTTCATTGACAGGTGTTTAAGGAAAAACTGAGTTTCTAGGTTTTTGCGTCTATACAGAGCACTGCTAACCATCACTGTGCAAAGAGCAGCACTGTGCTAATGCAAGGCTTAAATATGAGCAAACAAACAGGTTTTAAGCTAACTTCTTCTTCTTTCGGCTTTTTCCCGGTTAGGGGTCGACACAGCGGATCATCTCTCCGCTCATGACTATCAATCAGTAAAGCATACAATAGGCCTTTCACCAACAATACTCAACTCAGACAGGTTAGATTGGAACACTTTTGCCACAGAGATGCAGAAAAACACCTTCTTAATATAGAATAGTTGGTTTGGAGCCCAAGTGTAACATGACCACACCCCCAACAGTCCTATAACTAACAGATACAATGTAATACAGTGCAATTAACTACTTAGAGCAACAGTAGAAAGGACAGATTATTTGCTGTAAAGTGTAAAAATAATAGCAAAAAGCTTAAGAAACTGCTAAAGTACAGTCATAGTATATATCAGAAGTGTAAAAAATTATTATTTTTGTCTTTTCAGTAGTGGATTGATCCAGGTGAACTCATATCCCAACAATCAGTAGTAAAGCTGTCAAATGGCGAGCAGCTCTCAGTATCTATGCCAAAGACTGTGCAAACACAAGGCAAAGAGAATCAGGTTTTAAGCTAACTATCAATCAGTAAAGCACACAATAAACCATCCACCAGCAGTCTCCAACTCAGACAGGTTAGATCATCACACTTCTGCCACAAGGGTGTAGAAAACCACATTCTTAATGTAGAATATCTGGTTTGGAACCCATGTGTAACAAGATCACACAAACTACATACAACAGCCTTACTACTAGCAGATACAATGTAATGCAGTGAAATTAACATCTTTATTTATTTATTTATTTATTTATATTTGTTGACCGGGAGTGTCTGACTGGACATAGGTCCATTTTCAGCAGAGGTCTGGGGAGAAAAGCTCCACAGTTAAAATAAACAGACAGTAGTTACATTGGATTACATAGCGATTAACAATTTACATAGCAATTACTTGCAACATATTTACAGATGAAGAACATAGTACATCAGTAGACAACTAGAATCTTTATATGTGAAGTACATAACAGACATTAACAAATGTTACAATAAGAAGTTCCTGCTGTATAATAAGTATTAGGCTTATGAGCATCTGAGCTTGCTATAATCAAGGTAGTTAGTGGAGTGGAATGAAAGGTAGTGGTTGGATGGGGTGGGTGATATTAGAGTGGGAGTTGCAAGGGCATAGCCAGCATGTTTTTAGGTGAGTTTTTAGTAAGGTTTTGAAGTGGGTGTATGATGGTATGGAGGTAATTGTGGGTGGGAGGTAGTTCCATAATTTGGCTATGGTGCAAGAGAATAGTGCTTCACCAGCAGAGTTATTGCTTTAGTGATCTGCAAGTGATTTTTGTTGCTGGATCTTAGTGGTCTGGTGGTGCAATACGGTTGGAGTAGATACTGGAGGAATGGGACATTTAGTGGATGGTTTACTAGTTTGTGGGTGAGTGAGAGTTGATACCATTGAAGGAGGTGAGGGAGTTCAAGCCAGCCCAGTTCAGCAAGTGAGAGACAGTGGTGACTATGGTAGGATGCCCCTGTGGCGGATTTGGCGATTTTGTTGTAGCAGGTCTCTAGCTTGTTTAGATCGCATTGCCTTAGGTTGGTATATATTGGAGAGGCATAAAGTAGGGTGGAGATAAGGTGGGAATTTGCTATTGCAATCTTTGCTGCTTTGTGAGAAGTTGTTTATTTCTGTATAACGCTCCTAGTTTTTTTGTGGACTTTTTTATGGTCATGGATATGTGAATGTCAAATTTTAGTTTATTATCTATTTCCACTCGTAGCAATTTGGTGCGTTCAGTTGGGTATATAGTGGTGTCTTTTGCTGTGATATTAAAGTGAGAGTTGTTTTGAGTATGTTTGGTGGGTTGGAAGATGAGTAGTTTAGTTTTGTTTGGGTTGAGTATTAATTGGGCATCGGATAACCAAGTTTCAACTGAGGAAAAGGTTTCCTGTGTGACTTTTTGCAGTTTGAGTAGGGTCTGGGCTGTGTAGATGATGGTTGAGTCATCTGCGTATTGTATGAGTGTGCCATGTTTGGTGGCAGAGGCTAGATTATTGGTGAAAACAGAGAAGAGCAGTGCTCCAAGAATGGATCCTTGGGGAACCCCTATGGAGACAGCAGGTAGTTGGGGAGATATGTCATTCTGCCATACAATGGATTGCGGTCAGCCAGGTAACTCTGAAACCAGTTGGTGATTGATTGTGAGAAGAACAGGTTATTGAGGACAGAGATAAGTTGTTTGTGTGGGACCATATCAAATGCTTTAGATAGGTCTAGGAAAGTAGCAGAGGAGAGATAGCCATTGTTTTTATGCTGAAGGATAGTGTTAGTAAAGGAGAGTAAGGCAGTGGTGGTGCTATGGTTTGGTCGGAAACCATGCTGAGTATTGGAAAGGAGGTTGTTAGTAAGGAGGTAGTCCGAGACCTAACAGTGTATGCATCTCTCTAGTATTTTGGAGAGTGGAGAGAGAGAATAGCTATGGGGCGGTAATTGGTTAGTTCTGTGGAGGGTCTGCCTTTGTGGAGGGGAATTATATGTGATACTTTCCACAGTGTGGGAACGTAACTTTCTGACAGAGATCGTTTAATCAAGATGGATACTGGGTAGGCCAGCGCATCAGCTGCGATTTGTAGGTATTCACTTGGGAGGTTGTCTGCTGCTAATTTGGTGGGCTTAAGTTTAGTTAAGAGTTTTTTTATGTTGGAGGTAGGTACAGGAGAAAAAGAGAAGGCAGTGGGGAGATTACTAGTTGAAGGTGTGGGTTGGAGGGGAGGGGGTGTTGTTTTGCTAGTGATATTATTTATTTAAATAAATAAATAAATGAATAATTAACTTCTCAAAGCAGCAACAGACAGTACAGTTTTTTGAAACTGCTAAATTACAATTAGAGTATATATAAGAGAAGTGCAAAAAAAAATACTTAGAGCCCTTTCGCATGCTTCCCAGCTCAGATAGACCAGGTAAACACATACTGCCACTAGATGACTAATCCTAGTCCTCCTAATGTAAAAGCATAGTAGAGGAATATCCAGAGTGAAATGCTACCACAAACAAACTTAAAAGATATGAAATGTTGCCATAAACAAACTTAAATATATGCATACAGCAGTGTACTTTAAATGGTTTATAAAAGTGTGATTATTCAATAAAAGTACTTTGGTTTGTATAAATGGAGCCAAGAAACAGTCAATTATATGGAATTCATAAAAGCACTGAAAACAAAATAAGCTGATTAATAAGCCATCCAGCCAATAAAAATATGCAGAAATCTCAGGTGTTTCCCCTACCTAAACATACCAGGCAGGCTACTTCCTAGTGCACTAGATGGAAAATCCACTGACCTCTTGATGTAAAACAAGTGCTTGCTAAAGTGTAAAAATACTCTACTTTATCCAAGAGCTAGCTAGATGATGAATTCAGAGCAAGTAAATCAGTAGAACAGACAATGAGAGGCAAAATGTACTTTTTCAATATAAGCATAAGGAAAGGCAAATAAATAATTTGGGATATCAACAGCTGTTTGGAAATGGAGGAGCTTATTAAGCTCAAGTTACAGTAGGGGTGGGTAACTTAAAATCACCAGGTTTAAAAAGTAAATCAATAAGGAGGAGGGCAAATGGTAAAAATACAAGAGAATCACCAGCAGTGCTTTAGTTTATGCAGGTTTGAAATCTTTTCAGAAAAAAGAGACTAAGACTGATAAATTCACTGTTTATTTAAGTTTCACTCAAGAAACAATTTAACCAATGAAAAACATAAAAAATGTACAACCTAGATAATTTAATTGTCTATCTCTCACACAGAACAAAAACACCAGGCCAAGCAGATTTCTTAAAACAGAAAACAGAATGAAGCAGGCAAAACAAAAAGCAGCTCTATCACTCACAGACAAAAAATATAGGTTTACTTTCTTACTCCAGCAGAGAATGACCAGCAATGCATTAGTTTATGCAGACTTGAAATCTTTCCAGAAAAAGACAAAGACCCAGAAATTCACTGTGTATTTAAGTATCACTCAATAAACAATTTAACCAATGAAAAACATGTAAAACATGCAGCCTAGATTATTTAAGTGTCTATCTCTCACATAGAAAAAAAAAAACAAGAAGCCAAGCAGATTTCTTAAACAGAAAACAAACTGGAGTCAGAAAAAGAAAAAGCAGCGCTGTCACTCACGCACAAAATATATAAGTTTACTTTTCTCACCAAGCAGGGAATCACTAACTGGTTTAGTTTATGTAGGCTTGACATATTTTCAAAAATAAAGACAGTTCAATGGCATCCTCCATCTTAGGGTACTTTTTCAAAAAGTTCACCAAAATGCCAGCTTTTTTATGTGTATGATTTGAAAATGGTTTATCTGGTTCTATAAAAAAAATCTGCTGTAACTTCTAAAGGAAAACTTAACGCATTAATTTTGTGTGTTGAGAAACATATTAAACATGTTGTTGAGCTAGAAGTTCGAATGTTATATTACAAACATTATGAAACATTTTAGTGTTTAAACTGGAGCATGTGTCAATAGGTTGAGCATTGCACATGGCTAAATCTCACTGCCATATTTCACATCTTCTGTGCTTTTGATGTGATCAGTGCCAATGTGTCTGCCAAGCCATTGCTGTGATTTCAATTGTGTGAATACAGCTGACAAAACTGTGTATCTTTGTGCAAAAGCTGTTACATGTGAGATCTGAACTGGGAGCCATTTCAGGCATATATTTATTTATTGCTTGACTCATGCAGACATAGCTGGTGACGGTAAGGATAGTGTTCCATTTAGAGTACAAAGATGGGGTGTTGAGGAGTCTAGGATATTTGTGGCACTCCTTGTGAAGCACTACAGCCAGAGGCTGTAGCAGGGAGGCTATACTGGGTTTCAGTATAAAGACAATGCATTTGTCAAGGCTGTCTCTGGTGCAACTGGCATCCCATGCACTGGAGAGACTAACTCATGTCAGGGTAAGTATGTGTCAGGTCTGAACGCATGGCAGAGATGTATTTTCACTCCATCACTGTATATCATCTTGAGCAGGCATTCCTTAACATAGATATCAAGTATACATGCCTGCGCCGATAGCTATTGGTTATTGCTTTAGGCAAGGAGTACATCATCTTAATTATGTGTTCATAGGTTCATAGGTTCATAGGTTCATACTAGGCTATCTGCCCTAGGGCATTTATAAGCCTAGCCAAAGTGTGTGTGGCTTTCACCACCCCTTAGGATGAGAATACTATACCCATTAGTTTGCTGTGCCTCTGTCCAGCAGTGATACAGAGATGATTCCCGGGGTAAACCTACGATCTCCCATCCACTCGTCAAGATTTCTCTTGAACAGAGTCAGTGAGGGGCTCTGCCTCACATGGACTGGGATTCTGTTCCATAGTGTAGGGAATCTCTGGGTGATGAATCTGTCCCTTCAGCACATCCTATTTATATCCGTGTTGAGGTTTAAGTCTCTTGCTCTCGTGGCTCTGGTGGATTTGGATTTTTTGAGGTGGAGCATGTCCATTAATTCCGGGTTGGACATGGCCTTGTATGTCAGGCACAGATCACCTCTGAGCAGACGGTATGCGACTGAATAGAGCTGGAGTTTCTTCAGTCGGGCATCGTATGACATATGTTTGAGCCCCTTTATCCTTTTGGTGAGGAACTTTTGGGGTCTTTCCAACTGCTGCAGGTGTCGGGTAAGGTACATTCGAATGGGGCATTGTACTCAATCATTGGTCTGATAAGTGAAGAGTACAGGGTACAATGACCTCTCCTGATCTGGATGTGAATCCCTTCATGATCAGGTGGGCAATGTAGAAGGTCTTCCTAACCACTTTGGCAATGTGAGTGTCAAAAGAGAGGTTACTGTCAACTTGGGTCCCCAGTTGCCTGATAACTTCTTCCGTGTTTAATGGATTACCACCTATGTGGTAATTAGGGGTTACCTTGTTTTTCCCAAAGGGTATGACTATACATTTTTGGCATTTAGCTTAAGGCCATGGCTCTGGCACCAGTTATCCATTTCTATGAGACCTTTCTGGAGGATGTCTGTGTCTGATGGAGTGTCAATTATGGTGCCCAGTTTGCAGTCATCTGCAAATTTTGTCAGCCACAATCCCCCTATGTTTGCCTGCACTTCAGAAAAATAAATGCCGAACAAGAGGGGGCCCAGGACTGAGCCCTGTGGGACACCGCTCGTGACCGGCTTAGAGTCTGACATGGCACCAGCAACTCTAACCCTGTGTGTTCTGTCCTTGAGCCAGTTTGCAACCCATTTTGTGACATATGGGTTTACATCTAAGCTGGTGAGCTTTTCTATGAAGCCCGAGTGGGGTATTGTGTCGAATGCTTTTGCTAGGTCAAGGTAGGCTGTGTGAACTGCCTTACCCTCATTAATGGCCTTAGTGACTGTTTCGAAAAAGTCGACCAAGTTCAAGAGGCAGGATCTGCCCTTGACAAAGCCAAATTGGGTAGGATCCAGTGTCTGTAGGTCCCCAATGTCTTTATTTATGAGTTCCATTATGATCCTCTCCATAGCTTTGCAGACAAGGCTCGTCAAACTTATGGGGCGGTAATTTCCAGGGTCCGTAGAAGCACCGCCTTTGTGGAGTGGGACCACAGTTGCCGTACGCCATTCTTTGGGTACGTATCCTGTAGTAAGGCTAAGATTAAACAGCAGCCTTATGTGTGGGTTTAGTTCCTCATTGAGTTCGTGTAGCACACAGCCGGGACACCGTCCGGTCCCATTGATGCTGTGTTTTTTGCTTTAGAGAGAGCAGCTCTCACCTGGGCATCTGAGATGTTTGGGAGGCTAGACTCTGGTGGGATAGATATTTCTCCTTTTGGGGGGGAGGGAGGGGAGAAATTTGCACTGAACCTGTCTGCCAGTATGTTGGCAATGTATGTGGGTTCAGTGATTTTTTTATCATTTTGGACTAATTCTGAGCATATCTGGGAGTTTCCTCCCAGGTTTCTAACATAGCTAAAGAAGGCAAATAACCAGAAACAGACATTATATTTTTTTACATGATAATATTTATAAGATAATTAGTGCAATACTGCATTATATTAACAATTCGGTATTTCCAAATGCAGTTATTAACTTTAAAAAGATATGTCAGGTATGATATAGTCAAATATATAATTCTTTTGGTCATATCATATCATTGGGATTGCCTTCCCATCATATCTGGATGTGGCAAAGATTTACATATTTATTTGTCATACTGGATTATATATTGAAATAAAAAACTAATGTGACATGCCATTTTTCTAATTCTCTCCTTTCTGGTTTCTCCCCAATATCTCTCTCTCTCTCTTTCTCTTTGGTCATTCATATATATTTTTTTAATTTTAATAAATTGTTGCTGAAAAAAAATGAGCATCAGTGCAGGGAGCTAGACTGTGCCCTGTGGTTTGGACCACCATACGTCCACAGATGGTTGCAGCAGCACCACCACAGACAGCACACACACACACACAGCACATCTGGGTTACAACCCATTGAAAGTCTTTCACTTTTGTCCTCATCATTTGTGTGGAAGTTGGCATCATGCATCACTGCTGAGTGTCAGCGAATGGAATTTAACTTCCTATGGCAAAAGCTGAAGATTTTAATTTCAGCTGCACTAACAATGTTCACTATGTGCAAATGTGCTTAAAGTTGTTGCGCTATAGGAAAACAGAGTCAAGGCAGAGTAAAAACTAATGCTTTAAAACAGTTACGCTAACAGTTCTCAGGCTGCTGCATGTAATGAGCTACAAGTTCCTTTCTGGTGTGGTGAGATTTTTCCCTTGTCCTTAGGCTGAGGCTTTTGCATAGTGTCATGGGTTTGATTACAGCTGTATGTCAAACTATTATTTCATGACAGTTTAGATTAATATCATAGGTTTAACTCTAAATGTCTGTGGTTATCTGCAGTCACAACATTTCATTAACATGGCATTTGAATAGTGCACCAAGAATGCATTGGCAAAAATATTTAACCCCAAAAGGGAGACTTAGTAAACCCCCCTTATCCTGCTTATACCTCAGTCTCGTTTCTACTGGCCTACCCCTTCTTGCTCTCTGTAGCAAGCAGTTTATTGTACAGAACAAGACAGAGTAACAATGAGGACAAACTGAAGAGTAGCACACCATAAAGACAGTCCTAAATGTACCATAAAAATACTATTGTTATTTCTCTCTCCATCTCTGCCTGACTCTCTTCACCCTTTCTGCTTCAGTAAGTTGTTGCTTTCCCTTCAATTAGGTGATGTAAAATGTGTGAAGTGGGAATTCTTTTGTGGTGTGCTGAGATAATGCTCAGATCTATAGATTGATTTTTGCATACCTTCAAACGTTCTAATCCAGACATTTGCAAAGTGTTATTGACTGTGTTTAGTACACTATTTTATGTGTAGCTGTTGCCAACATATTGTTGTGAACCAGCATTGCCATGCTTCTGTCGTAACCTACTTGCTTCCTGCCACCCCCTCTCCCTGTGTATGTCTGTTCCTCCTTCTGTGTCATCAATCTGTCCTCCTCAGCAGCTGTGCAATGCCTGGTGCTGAGCAGCATCTGTTTGTTAAGAGAAATGGAAGTACACAGGTATTGGACTTTGTGTTCGGCCACATTACTCTAGCTCCCGTCACACTACTGTGCTTAGCTATGTGCAGTCAGGCTAATTTTATCTTGAACAGGCTGAAGAGTTGAAAGTATAACATGTAGGACATTCTAGTTTCAAATATTGTTAGGAAACATTCAGAACTGGACCATTTAGTATGCTTCTGGCTGTAGAGTACACCTTATATAATGTTAAAGTTATCATTACGGTGATGAAGCCTGATGGCTACATTCTCCTTTGTCTCATTGTTTTGTGACTTCCCCCATGAGACCAGCAAAATTAAAGCTGTGAAGTAACATGTCCTGTGTGATTTGTTGACATAATTCACGTCTGTAAAATGCCTTTAGCATAGTGCCAAGGGTTCTAATCCAGACATATATGAAAGTCATATTTAATGTTTTATTTGTATTACTATTATGTGGGTAAGTGTTGTCTGCATATGTTATTAACCGACCATTAACCTGCTTATATATTAATCATGTTTCTAATTTTGACCCCTGCTTGCTCCCTATTGGAAACGCGTGATTGTACATAGCATGGCAGATTGTTTATCAGGAAAAACATAACAGTAACACACCCCAAAGACGTTACAAATGCCCCATAGAAATATCACATTCTTTGTCTCTGTCTCCAAATCTCTATCTTTTCCCACTTGTATATTATTACTTTTTACTGAGGCATATTTATTAGGCCACAAGATGTATTGTACATGTTATGGGATTTTACAATTATCATGGGGGTGGTCCATTTTGCTTCAGTCTGTGACACAGGATTTCCTATGTAGTGTGGTTAGATTTATTTAACATTTGCTTACCGTGAAAGTCCAACTTAGAACAAAGCCAATTTTCAGCAGAGGCCTGGGGAGCAGCACTCCAGACACATGTCTTTGTAAAGTGGGAGGAAACTGGAGCACCTGAGGAAAACTACACAGACAAGACATGCAGACTCCACACAGAAGGCACCCCAGCCAAGGATTGAACCAGAGAACCTCTTGCTGTGAGGCTACAACACAACCACTGCACCATTGTATCACTTCTGTAGATTTGTTTTGAAATAGTGTCAAGATTCAAATCCAGATGTATGTCCAAGTGTTTCTAAATGTTTTGTATGACTCCTGTGGGTGTAAGTGTTGATTTCACACTTTCTTAACATATCATTATCCTGCAGCTGTATTAATGTGCCTGATCCCAGTTGGGAACACTGCCTTGTACAGATCCTGCCTAAGTAATTATGATGATAAACTGAAGAGTAACACGACATAAATATATATGCAGAAATTAACTACACACTAATCTGCTTGCATGTCTGTATGCGTATTCCTGTCACCAGCTATATTAGGGTCGTAGATTAGTACTAGGCTAAATGCCTTTGTGGGCCATTTTAAGCCTAGCCAATTAGTCCATGTGAGAATCAAACCCTGCACCTTGTGTCTGCAAGATAAACATCTTAACCATTATGCCAACCTCCCTTTAGGAGTCTATCTCTTTCCCCTTCTGTGACATCAAATAAACCTTCTTGATTCAAAACTGTTTCCATAAGCCATGTTTTCACCAGCAATAACAAGCTTAGTCCATCATGTGGGTGGTGCAGCGGTACAGTAGGTAGCATTGTCACCTCACAGCAAGAGGTTCTCTGGTTCGATTCTCGGCTGGGGTGCCTTCTGTGTGGAGTCTGTATGTCCTCCCTGCGTTCATGTGAGTTTCCTCTAGGTGCTCTGGTTTCCTCCCACATTACAAAGACATACATCTGGAGCATTTCTCCCCAGGCTTCCACTGAAAATTGGCTTCATTCTAAGTCAGACTTTCCCGGTAAACAAATGTTAAATAAAATAAATGTGTTTCATAATACACCTGTCTCATACATATCAGGAGTGAAGGACTGCAACTGTCATGACAAATGAGTAAGGCATGACATAGTGAACATGATCATAATACACACCTGTTCTGTATGTCAGAATATTCAGACATTATTGCATGTGCATACTGCCTGTTTATGTGGAAGTCAGCACGGAGTACCACAGAGTACTGCTAATTCCCAGTCTAGGTTCAACGTCTCAAGATATGATTATGTATGCACTAATAGTTTGCTATCAGCAGCACAAATGAGCTTGCCAGTCCTGGGTTTCATGGAGAGAGTTAAAAAAATGCCAGCAAAGAATTATGTGAGCAGGCTGTACACCTTCTGAATGGTGTTACTGGAATTTTGAAACCAAGGTATCTGGATTTCACAGTGATGTTGACTCAATTAATTCAGTCAGTTAATGTATGTCTGAAGTTCAGCAGTTACACTTGCAACTGTGTAACAATGGCATGTAACCTTTTTGCACATAATCCATCACTGTTATTCAGAAGTGCACTATTCATAGTTTCATAGTTTCATAGTATAGTACTAGGCTATCTGCCCTGGGGCATTTGTAAGCCTAGCCATAGTGATGTGGCTTTTGCCACCCCATGAAATGGTACAAAAATTGTACAGAATAAATTTAGAATACTGTGCCTCTGTCTAGTAGTGACACAATGAAGGTCCCCTTATATAATAGAATTAGTTTACTGTGCCCCTGTCTAGTAGTGACACAGATGTGACCCCTGGGGTAAACTTACGATCTCCCATCCACTCATCAAGATTTCTCTTGAAAAGAGTCAGTGAGGGACTCTGCCTAATACGAACTGGGATCCTGTTCCAAAGCATGGGAAGCCTCTGGGTTATGAATCTATCCCTCCAGCATGTCCTATTCATACTTGTGCTGAGGTTTAAGTCTTTAGCTCTCGTGGTCCTGATGGATTTGGATTTTTTGAGGTGGAGCATGTCCATCAGATCCTGATTGGACATGGCCTTGTACGTCAGGCAGAGAGCACCTCTGAGCAGGCGGTATGCTACTGAATAGAGCTGAAGTTTCTTTAGTCTGGCAGAATAAGACATATGTTGGAGACCCTTGATCCTCTTGGTGAGGTACTTTTGTGGTCTCTCCAGCTGTTGCAAATGCCGGGTGAGGTACATACCAAATGGGGCATTGTACTCAATCATGGGCCTGATGAGGGAGGAATATAGGGGTACAATGACATCCTTGGATCTGGATGTGAATCCCTTCATGATGAGGTGTGCAAGGTAGAATGTTTTTCTAACCACTTTGGCAACGTGGGTGTCAAATGAGAGGTCGCTGTTGACTTGGGTCCCTAGGTCTCTGATTACTTTTTCCATACTCAGTGGGTTGCTGTCTATGTGATAATTTGTGGGTACTTTGTTTTTCCCAAAGGGGATGACTATACATTTTTTGGCATTTAGTTTAAGGCCGTGACTCCGGCACCAGTTGTCCATTTCTGTGAGGCCTTTTTGTAGGATGTGTGTGTCTGTTGGTGTATCGACTATGGCGCCTAGTTTGCAGTCATCTGCGAACTTTGTCAGCCACAGCCCTCCCATGTTTGCTTTAACATCTGAGAAATAAATGCCGAACAAGAGGGGTCCCAGGACAGATCCCTGTGGGACACCACTTGTGACTGGCTTTGAGTCTGACATTGCTCCAGCGATTTTAACTTTATGGGTTCTGTCCTTTAGCCAGTTTGCAACCCATCTAGTGACATAAGGGTTTACTTTTAAGCTGTTGAGCTTATCTATGATGCCTGAGTGGGGTATTGTGTCGAAGGCCTTAGCCAAGTCCAGGTATGCTGTATGGACTGCTTTGCCCTCATCAATGGCTCTAGTGACTGTTTCGAAAAAGTCAACCAGGTTTAAAAGGCAGGATCTGCCCTTTACAAAGCTGAACTGGGTGGGGTCAAGTGTCTGTAGGTCCCCTATGTCTCTGTTTATGAGTTCCATAATGATTCTTTCCATAGCTTTGCAGACCAGGCTGGTTAAGCTTATGGGGCGGTAGTTTCCAGGGTCTGTAGGGGCACCCCCCTTGTGGAGTGAGACCACTGTTGCTGTATGCCAGTGTTCAGGTAAGGTTAAATAGCATTTTTATGTGTGGGTTTAGCTCCTCTTGGAGTTCACGTAACACGCAACCCGGAATACTGTCAGGTCCTATTGATGCTGTGTTTTTTGCTTTGTTTAGGGCGGTTCTCACTTGGACATCTGAGATGACAGGGAGATTACATTCAGCTTGGATAAGTATTTCTTCTTTTGGGGGTGAAGGAGGGGAGAAATTTGCACTGAACCTGTCAGCCAGAATGTTGGCAATATCTGTGGGTTCAGTGTATTTTATGTTGTTGTGAACCAACTCTGAGCATATCTGAGGGTTTCCACCCAGGTTTCTAACATAGCTGAAGAAGGCTTTGTGGTTATCTTTAGTGTCCTTAGCGATTTTTCTCTCAAAGTTGGCCTCGGATGTTTTTATGAGAGAACGTAGTTTTCTGCTAATGTTGATCAGAGATGTCTTCCCTTCATGGGATTTTGCTCTGATGTGCAGTAGCTTCCTTCTTTTGTTATACAATTTGTTTATGGCTGAGGTCCACCAGACAGGATGCTTACCTTTGGTGGAGAGGGACTTGGATTTGTTTGGGATTGCATGATACATGCATTCTTGGAGATGTCCATAAAAAGCATTTGTGAAGGATTCGGCATTGTGGGATGTGGTATCCACTGGCACAGTGGGCTTAAAGGATACCATCTCAGTCTTAAGAAGAGTAAAATCTGCTTTTGAGAAGTTTTTCACGGTGGTCTTTTGTGCTGGGGGTGGAGGTGGGATATGTACATCCAGGGTGATTAGTTTGTGGTCAGATCTCACTAGTGAGGGGTATACTTCCTGTGTGGAGCATTTTGTCCCCATGTTTGTGATGATCAGGTCTAGTATATTATCTCCCCTAGTGGGAGAGGTGACTAGTTGTTCCAGTGCATTTGAATTTATGAATTCCAGGAACCTTTGGGCTAGGGTATTAGGGCTAGAATAATGTACCCAATCTATGTTTGGGTAGTTGAAGTCTCCTAGTATGATGGTATTTTGTGATACATTCATATCCTCCAATGTCTTCAGGAAGGCTGAGTGGGGTTCTTGAGATTGGGAGGGTGGTCTGTAACATGCTACCAGTTGTATAGCAGTTTTGCCTATGGTTAGTTGCACCTGTATGGTCTCTGATGCTTCATGTGTTGCTACTAACCTGGAGGTGTGGGTGTCCTTGATGAATATGGACACTCCCCCTCTGTGGTTCGTCCCGGGTTTTGGGGCCAAAAAGCATGATACGAGGTAAGCCTGGTAGCGCTGGGGTGCTCTCCGGAGCCTTGAACCAGGTTTCAGTTACTGCACAGACGTCGATGTTCTCCATGCTGAGGAGCGCATCAAGTGCCTGCATCTTGAGATTTAGACTTCTGGCGTTGAGCAGCATTACCCTTATTTTTTTTCCATTTTTGTTTTCTAAGGAGGTGGGTTTGTCTTTTGAGCCTTGCCTAAAAAAGGCACTATGGGGGTGGCAAGAGCCTTAGCCAATATCCAGAAGCCCAGTGGTGACAGGTGTAAGCCATCCCTTGCGAAGCAGCGTGGCTTGTCCAACATGTCATCCCAGGCAGACAGATATTGGATCCCCTTAAAAGGACACCAGTACTTGAGTCAATTGTTAAAGTTGATCATCTTGTCTTTGTATTGTGGTATCATTCTTGGTGAGGGCAGGATGCTGCTCAGGGTCAGGGTCATACCAGCCTGGGCTACATAATCGGAGAGCTCCTCTATGTCTCTTTTCATGTAGTCCAGGGAGGTACGTCTCAGGTCATTCACACCAGCATGGACAATGACAGATTCATATTTCTTCTTGCTTTGGAGTGACCTGAGTGCATGTGTTATGTGGCGGATCCTAGCTCCCGGTAGACAGCTCACAGTCACCTTCTCCTTGTTCAGCCTGGTCAGCGGGACATCAGTGTGTCTGACTATAGAGTCACCTATTACTAGTGTATCAGGCAAGGTGTTTGGCCTTAAAGGCTGTGATTGGTTGATACACTGATTTATTGAAGTATGTGTTGCATGTGTTTTGTTTTTATATTTAGGAAGTATTGTTTTGTATTACCAATGCACATTTTGCAAGCATGAACAAAGACACTTGACAGTGACACAATAAATGATTACTGTTTTCATGCAATCATGCTGGGATTAACTGTCATGAATGCTTTTTGACAATCTACTGTTTTACAGTTGTGATGTCACTGACATCCCATACTGTGAAACAGGTGCATATCTCCCACAGTAATGTAATGTACATGGATGACAGTATATAGATGTTAGCTGAGAAGTATTTAATTACATAGGACAAGTACAGTGCTGTTAAGTTGGCCTGTCCAGACACATGCATTTGTCCAAAAAAAAACTGTGACACACAGTAGCTGATGTTCCAAAAAGTGAAGTTTTAACACTTAACAGATGTTCATTCTGACATTGTTAAATTCAGACTTTTGGTATGGCATTTGCAATTCATACTATGTTTTCTGGACTGTAACTGGTTATGTAGGTGGTTTCAATCTGACAGTGGTGAACTGTGTGTATAAGTGTGTGTATGTGTGTGTGTGTGTGTGTGTGTGTGTGTGTGTGTGTGTGTGTGTGTGTGTGTGTGTGTGTGTGTGTGTATGTGTATGTGTGTTGTTCTAGTAACTGGTAAGTAAAGCCTCAACAATACATATGCTGTGCCCACTTTCACTAAGGAGAAATCTTAAAATTTGGACACATCTCCCTCTGCACTTTATCTGACTTTTAACACAAATATCATCTCTTCAACACATTGATGATGTCATCTTGTCAAATGTGCACTGTCCCCTTACAAGTTAGACTTCGCATGTGCTGTTTTCAATAAATAATGTGTTCTCTAAGTTGTGGATAGGTATGAGGTTCAAATCTCACAGTGGCAAATTTGTGTGTGATTTCAATATCAGGTGTGTATAGCTTCCTGAACAGATATGTATCAGCTTCCACCCAGGGAAGAATTTAACCTGGAAGTGGACTCCTTTATCCCACTTTTAACTCAAACATGTTCTCTGCAGCACACTGCTGAGGTCATTGTTTCTTAAGTGCAGTCTCTCACTATAAAAGTCAGACTTCTCCTGTGGCACTTGCAGCTAATACTATATTTTCTAGATTGTGAAACTAGATAGGTAGGGGTTTCAAATCCAGCATTAGCTAACTAGTGTGACTTTGCCTACTATCATGTACAGTTGGCTCCCTAACAACAACCCTTATGTAAAGATCAATTTAGGAGAAGAATTTTTGCTGGCAGAGGGCTGCCATATAAATTTCTATTCTCCCCAGCAATACCCAGTTTTGAAAACACAATGGTTACATCATACTTTCAGAAATGAAGTACATAAATAACGCTGTTCAGAATAGGGTGAATGACTTCTGTGATATTACTTACTCCTGTACTCATGAGCACTTTCCTGGAAGATGCAAATATACAGATAAGTTCATCAGAATTTTTTTTTGCCAAATCAGATTATTAAAAAGTTATAAAACACAAAAGGTGATACTACTTAGCTTTCATAAATGTCTCTGGCCATACAAATTAGTCAACATTACAAAAAAAACAGAAACTTATGATCTAACAATGAACTCAGCTTTACCTCAAAGACTGCAAGTAAAAGTATGATATTTGTTTATTACATCAAAAAGATTGAACGGGAAAAATCTGCAAAAATAACATTATGCAAATTTAATAAAGTGATCACCCAGCCACTGGATACAGTAAATGTGCTTGCAGAAAAATGTTGTCCAAATATCACAGTATAAAAAAGTAATCTGTCAGTTGTATGGAGACAAAGTGAGGCATCCCTTATATAATAAGAGAAATGATATTTTTTGACAGAGGTGAAATTAAACATTCAGTTTTTGGAATTAAATAACATACCTGGTGATTTCCAACACAGAATCAAGGAAAATCTATTTAAGTAAAATGTATTAGCATATAGGCATATCCCTCTCTTATGGTGACGGGATGTGGTTGTTTGGCTAAAAGTTGACATCTTTCCTCAAAATTTATTCTGTCAAAAAAAAGGGTTGACATTGCACTTTGTTATCTGGAACAAAACCCCTCTAAAATGTACCTCTAAAAACTCTTCAATTGGACCATGCAGTACATTACTTTAATAGTGCTTTTCTACAAATACTTAATGATCTAGCCCCAATTAGAAAAATCCGTACCAAATCCAAACAGCTTCCCTGGTTGTCAAAAGACACAATTCTTCTACTAAAACAAAGGGACAGAGCCTGGCATCTCTTTCAGAATAAAAGTAGTAAACAAAATCTCATTACCTACCAGCAACCTTGAAATCAGACCAAAAAAACTAAACAAGACAAAAAAAAAACTACGTCCAAACAAGTCATCTAAAATACCAGAAGAATCTCAAAAGATTCTGGCAAACAATCAACCTCCTCTCAACCCAGGAAAACCCACTACCCCAGCCCCAACTCTGACCAACCCAAATGACTGCATAGCCATTCAATTTAACTCCCATTTTATTAACTCAGTAACCTCTCTACTAAACAGAACCCCTAATATGCCTCTGTCTGTTTCTCAAACCTCCAGCAACAATTCTGCTCTCCTTTATCTCAAACCTATCCAAACAAGTTATGTTAAAAATCTCCTTTCTAAACTAAAACCTTGCACACTAGCTGCAGACCGGCTACCTGGTGACTTTCTACAACTAGCTGCTACTTTCATCACTTACCCTATATCTATTCTCATTAATCTTCTATCTCTGAACAGTATGTACTACTCCTCTGAAAAATATCTTATGTCATACCCTTACATAAAGGCGGTCCCTCTACTGATGTATCCAACTACAAACCCATAGCCATTTTGTCACCACTTTCCAAAATCTTAGAAAAATGTATACACAAACAGATCTTAGACCACTTTCTGTCAAATTATCTATTATCTAATACACAACATGCCTTTTTACCTAGGCATAGCACCAGTACAGCTCTAATTAGCTTTACTAATACCATAAATCAACTCAAAAACAAAAAACAACTAGTCTCTGCTAGCTTCCTAGAGACGTCAAAAGCATTTGACACTGTATCTCATCAAATACTTCCTAATAAACTGGCTTTCTACCACTGCAGCTCTGACGCCCTAAGCTGGTTTCATAGCTACCTGTCAGATAGGAAGCAAGCCACTTTCCTGTGCAATAAACTCTCCCCCCAGTATGTGTAGGAGTCCCACAAGGATCTATCCTTGGCCTACTTTTATTCACAATTTTTACCAATGACCTAAACTCCTCAGCAAATCCAGCCTCAATCATACAATATGCTGACGATGCTTCCCTAATCTGCTCTGCCCCCTCATTAAAGGAACTGCAAGAAAAAAACTCAGGCAGCCCTCCACAATATTGAAAATTACTTAACAGCCCATCAACTTATACTTAACTCCAATAAAACCAAGCTTATGGTCTTCTATAATATCTCAACAACAACAAACTAACCACCTATCTCTATTTCTCCTCCAATGGCACAAAAATAGAACCTGTTGAACATACAAAAAGTCTTGGTGTCACAACTGATAGTGGACTTAAGTTTGACAAACACCTTGCACTAACAATTAAAAAAGCTCATGTCAAACTGGGTTCTCTCTGTAGGGCTAAATCATATCTTACTGACCATGCCAGGCTTGCAACAGCCAGAACCCATCTCTTATCTTCCCTGTTTTGCTGTTCACAAATATTTACCAGTCTTCACAAATCTGAATTGAATAGCCTTGAATCTTACTATAACAAAATAGCCAAATTTGCCACTAATCAGTCTCAAATATCTCACCATTGCACTGCCCTTCTCCAGCTGAACTGGTTAGAGCTCCCTCGCCTGCTTACTCTGACTCAGCTACTAACTGCCCATACAGTTTATACAAGCAAGACAACTGCCCAGCTCTATCTGACCTTGTCCAACTCTACACTAACCTAAAATCTCTTAGGTCTGCTGATAAAGTATTGTTGATGGTTAACAAAACCCAAAATTATCATGGCGTCTCCTTATACTCACAATCAAACACTGGAATTCTCCACCTCAGCATATTCTGTCCATCAATGATACACATTCAAACAGTCCCTAAAGTAATACTTTACAAAACATAAGCTTTCCTCATGTTCTCCAGCAGGCTAACTAATTAAACCCCTTACTGTCCGACTTCCTTCTCTCCACCACCAGTTGTCAATATTTCTTGGCAATTGAGCCTTCTTAGCTTCAGTTTGTGATAGTTTTATCCTGAAAAAAATACACACACACACACACACACACACACACACACACACACACACACACACACACACACACACACACACACACACACACATATATATATATTTTTTTTTTGTCTGTATGAATAGTATAAGCTTATTGTACTACCATTGTTATATGCTTTTAAATACAATGTCAAGGAACCTGCATTTGAACTCCTATTGTAATTGTCATATGTACAAATGTATAATTATATAATCTTCCTTGGAGCTTTTCTCCCCGGGTCTCTGATGAAAATGGGCTTCTGGGTCAGCTGGACATTAACCAGTTATCAAATGTAAATAAATAAAAATAAATAAAACATTTGTGTTCTTTTCTGATGCACAAGTCCCAATACACTCTCTATGTGGGTAGTTGTGCCCTGTCGCCTATGAAACTCTAAATGTGCTAACTCTAAGATCAGAGATCACTAGTGGAATAAGCTTCCTTACCCCTGTTGCTATAGTCTCTTGCTCTTTTCCTTCATTTCAGCAATGGTCCACCATGATACTAATGCTGCTCTATGCCATGAGATCACATAGATAGAGGTTCTTTGGGTGGCTCTATGCCACGAGATCACGTAGGTAGAGGTTCTTTGAGTGGCAGTGTCTTTTTCAAATTTTTTTATGACCCAGTTAGATTACAAAAGGTATTCCCAGTTGCTTTTCCATTATGCTGGAGATGTAGGGGTGAGATTAAGTTGGACTGGGTACATGGTTTTTGGGACCGGCCCTTGTTGACAGGATTTAAAACAGAGACTGAGATGCTGTTTTTCTACTTGCTATCAGATTCTTTATAGATAACCAAGTCTGAATTCTTGATTGCGTGCCTAGTTGAAGTAGGCTTGGCGAATGGGAAAAACAGGCACATAAATCTACTACTATTGGTTTCAAAAAAGCTTGTAGTAAATGATGGAAAGATATTCATCCCTCCTCCCAGATTGCTCTGATGAATGAGATTAAGGAATTAATAGTAGTGAATTCTGGGGGTTATACATTTAGAAGAATCATACACAAATGGAAGCCATGGTCCCTGCTCTTTGATAGTGAGTGAACTGCGAAGGGACTCTGTACTAATGGAGTTTTTATACCTGTGATGTAGAATTTAATCATAAATGACATAGATAATTAGTACTGCTCTAGAAATGCAAGTATGCAGTTCATTTTATGTAAACTCTTTTCTTATTTTGGAGTAAGGTGGATGCTATTCTATAGTATTTTGTACAACACTGTTGATCTATTTGAATGTGTTCATTAACAGGGTATTTTGTTGCAAAAACATGAATTGATGTAAAGCACTTGTCAATTCCCGGATCATGAAAAATCTGCTTGATGAACAGCACATGAATCCCAGAGACTGTAATTGTACTAACACAAAGGAGAGCTGATTTCATCAACCCCAAATAGTTTAGACCCATCACCCTAACCAAAATGCTATGCAAAATCATGGAGAGAGGCATAATGGAGATTATTCAAAATGACTCAGAGGAATTACTTTAGTTAGATGTGGAACAATACAGGTTTGCTAAGGGGGAGCTTCCCTTTGAGTCTTGTGGCATTCTTTGAAGAAGTGACAGCAGAACTTGATGAAGGGATGCCAGTGCATACTGCTTATTTTAACCTTGCTATGGCTTTTGACTGAACTTGTCCATTAAATGACTTAAAAAGAAAAAAAGTCATGGGCATTCAGAATCACCATATAGCTGAAACACCTGATGTTCATAAGGATCATTTGCATACATCCCATATGCCTCTGATACAAGAGGTTTGAGAGGTCACTCACTGGAGGTTCTAGCTTGGCTAGCATTTTCATTTAGTTTTTACTGATTAGTATTTCATATAGGGGAAAACAGATTAAAAACATTAAATACTAATCTATATTTAATTCAATGGGTAAACCTATGGTCAAGAAACAGGACACAAAAGTCAGAGTTGGAGATTACCTGTCTATCATAACAATGGTTACCAGTGGTGTCTCAAAGGGTTCTGCAGTCAAGCCGCTTCTTTTGGAGTATTCCTCTCAAGTATAAAAGGCAAAATGGAATACTGATAACCAAATAAGTCGCTGGCTGCAAAATGGGAATTGGGTAACATATTTGCTTTAGTATAGGATAAAAATGTTTATTTCAGTAAAAAATGCTGCCATTCTCAAAATGGTTTACAAAACTATATACCTGCTATAGTAGTAGCCAAGCTGGAATGGTGAATAACTGGGGAACAGACCGAAGGTATGAAGCAGCTGTAATAAAACTCATGACCAGTAGGTGGCACTAGGTTTGATATTAGCTTGATATTCGATTTTGTCCTCCACAGGAGGGCTAGTAACCTATCCGCGGTGATGCAGCGGTAGCATTGTTGCCTCACAGCAAGAGGTTCTCCCGTTCGATTCTTGGCTGGAGTGCGGGGAGTGCCTTCTGTGTGGAGTCTGCATGTCCTCCCCGTGGTTGGGTGGGCACTCAAAAGACATGTGTAAATGGACTTGCCTTCGTTGAAGGTTGAACGTGGAGCTGGTACCTCGGCATTCATGAAAATCTACTGCCAATCATTAGCGGACCTGAGTTCCGCTGTGGCAACCCATAACCGGGAAAAGCCGAAAGACCAACAACAACAACAACAACAACAACAGGAGGGCTAGTCACCTGGCGGTGTAAACCCTGGCTCTAGATGATTTTCACTGTTGAAGTGACATCCCAACACCATGTGCAAAAATGGGAAAAGGGGTTGCTGATGGATGGATTTGATCTGATCCTATTTAATATAGTTGTATCTGAGAGGCTAGACAACATAATTCAACTGTTTGTTCATAATATTGTAAATGATGCCAGTAGCTTGGTAGCACAGTGGCCCACTGGTTCAAGTTTCTGCCTCTTGGGTTTAGTTAATAGGACAGGATCATAGGAGATTTCTGGGCTATTAGACCTAAGGCCTCTACAAGCCTAATCATGTTATACCCTTATTCCCTTATGGACCAAGAAATATAGTCTATGTTTGCACACGAATCTAAGAGCAGTACTGGCTGCCCCTGTCTAAGAGGGACATAGGTGAAATCCCCCATGTAAATTTACAGTTTGCCATTCAAATGTCCAGACTATCCTTAAATAAGGTCATTGAAAAGCTCTATTTTACATGAAGTGGGAGTTTATTCTAGAGGAGTGGCAACCTCTGGGAGACATATCTGTTTCTCCAGAATGTCCCATTAATATCGCAGGCTAGGTTAAGATCCCTAGAGTGAGTGAATCTTGTCCCATTGGATTTGCAGATGTGTGGCAGCTTCATCAAGACAGGGTCTGAGACTGCTCTGTAGGCCAGGCACAAGTAGCCTCTAAGCAGTCTATATGATACTGAGTAAAGCGATAGGACCTTCAGTCTGTCCTTGTCAGTCATGTGTTGTAGGCCCTGAATTTTCTTGATGAGAAACCTCTGATGTCTCTCCAGATGCTGCAGATATCTGATGAGGAACATACAGAAGGGAGCGTTGTATTCTATTATTAGTCTGATGAGAGAAAAGTACAGGAAAGTTATGACCTCCTTAGCTTTGGATGCTAGAGCTTTGTTTATGAGGTGTGCAATATTGGAGGCCTTCCTTATTACTGTGGACACCTGATGATCAAAATTCAGGCTGCTATCAACTTGCATTCCTAAATCTCTCACCACTGGTTTGAATTTAGGAGAGTATTATTAATGTTGTAATTAGCAGGGGTATCTCCTTTGCTAATCCTCTGAGGTCTCTCCAGATGCTGCAGATACCTGGAGAGGTACATACAGAAGGGAGAATTGTACTCTATTATTGGTGTGATGACAGCCAAGTACAGGAGAATTATATCCTCCTTAGCTTTGGATGCTATACCTTTGCTTATGAGATGTACAACATAGGAGGCCTTCCTTACTACTGTGGACACCTGATGATCAAAATTAAGGCTACTATCAACTTGCGTTCCTAAATCTCCCACCACTAGTTTGAACTTAGGGGGTATTATTAATGTTGTAATTAGAAGGGGTATATCCTTTGCTGAATGGGATGATAATGCATTTTTGTGTTTAGTTTAAGTCTGTAGCTTTGACACCAATCATTTGTCAGTGTAAGCCCATTTTAGAGTATGTTGACATCTTTTGGGGATTTGATGACTGCATCCAGTCTGCAGTTATCAGCAAACTTGATAAGCCATAGGCCATCTATTTTCTCCTCCACATCTGAAAAATAGATACCAAACAGTGAGGGGCCTAGCACAGACCTTGTGGAACACCACTGGTAACAGGTCTGCTAGTAGAGGTGGCATTCCCAATTTTGACTGCATGTGACCTGTTTGTGAGCCACTTGGCACCCTATCTCATGACATAAGGATTAATCCCCAGCTGGGTGAGTCTATCAATGATGCCTGAGTGAGGAATTGTGTCAAAGGCTTTGGCTAGGCCAAGATAGGCAGTGTGAACTGTTTTGCCTTCATAAAGGGCCTTGGTGACATTCTTGAAGAAGTCTACCAGGTTTATCTACCCTTAACAAAGCCAAACTGGGTTGGGTCAAGAGTTTCAAGGTCATCTATATCCTTGTTGATAAGGTCCATGATGATTCTCTCCATGGCCTTGCAGATTAGGCAGGTTAGGCTTATGGCTCTATAGTTTCTGGGGTCGGTTGAGGGCTGGCCTTTCTGCAAGGGGATAACAGTTGCTGTTTTCCACTCAGCTAGGACAAAGCCAGTGCTTAGACTGAGACTGAAGAGTGTGCTCAGCAGTTCACCTAACTCCTGTTTTAGGCAATTTATTAAGCAGCCTGGGAAGTTGTCCAGCCCAAAAGAGGCTGTGTTTTTGGTCTTGGAGAGTGTTGCTATGGCCTGCTCTCTGGAGACAGTAGGTAGAGGGCTGGTGACAGGTATGTTATGGGGTATGATTGGTGGGATGGGGTTTTAACCAACCCTGTCTGCTAGCAGGTTGGTGATGTCCTTAGGTTCAGTATAAGTGGTACCGTCCACAGGTAGTTCATCACAAACTTGGGTATTCCCTTTCAGAATTCAGACATAGCTAAAGAATGCTTTGTGATTTTCCTTAGCTAGGGATGCTAATTTAGTTCCATAATTAGCATTAGAGGACTTTACAAGATGTACAAGTAAAATAGAAGTCACTGGAACCACAAGCAGCTGGTAATAAAAAGGTTTATTATTGAACGGTGCAGTGGTGCAGCGGTAGCATTGTTGCCTCACAGCAAGACGTTCTCTGGTTCAATTCTCAACTAGGGTTCCTTCTGTGTGGAGTCTGCATGTCCTCCCTGTGTTCATGTAGGTTTGCGCTGGTTTCCTCGCACTTTACAAAGACATGCATCTGGAGTCTTTCTGCCTGGGCCTCTGCTGAAAATTGGCTTTGTTCCAAGTCAGACTTTCCCGGTAAACAAATGTTAAATAAATAAATTAGACTCAAACAACTTTTAAAACTGCTATTAAAAAACGTTTGCCTTAAACAAGGCTTCTTCAGGCATATCAAACAAAAAATACAAAGAATACCATCCACCATTTATATAATATCAAAGTGGGTCACATGATAATTAGGCTCGTTTGTGTTTCTCTTTAAATAAAGGCTTTAAAAATACATAGCCATTCAAACCAGGCAAAATATGTGCCCCTAAGCATAAAATCCAACTAAATTCTTCCTTTTTCAGTAAAATCATTAATATTACCCCTCACATATATTATTTTCAGCTGCTCTTAAAATTGAAAATGTAGAACTATGTCCAGATTCATTGTCTCTTTTTTGTTGTGTCTTTCGGCTTATCCCAGTTAGGGGTTGCCACAGTGGAACTCCGGTCCGCTAATGTTTGGTAGTGGATTTTTACGTGCCGAGTTACCAGCCCTGACGCACAACCTTCAACGAAGGCACGCCCATTCACGCATGCCTCCACACAGAAGACGCTCTAGCTGAGAATCAGACGCGATGTCTTGCTGTGAGGCGACAACGCTACTGCAGCGCCACTACTAATGTGTTTATATAGAACATTTTTAACTATTTCTCTTTTAATCTCAGATAGGTGGTTGAAGATACAATTTTTAAAACTCTAGTTCATTTTACCCACTTAAATGCTTGATATGCAACATATCTAGCCAGATAAACAACATTTCTAGTTTCACAATTACCATATGTATTAAATCTAAAGGTTTTGTTAGAAACTGGATGAGTAAAGTATTTATCACAACAAATGAAACTACAGAAAGTACATCTGCCACATTCAGAGGTGCCATTCTTAATTGGTTGGGTCTTCCTAGATATTCTAGGAAGATGCGACCAATTAAGAATGGTACCTCTGAATGTGTACTTTCTGTAGTTTTTATGTGGGTAAAATGAACCAGAGGTTAAAAGATCATATCTGCAACTATGTACATGTCTGAGACTAAAATAGGAATAGTTACAAATGTTCTATATAAACACATTAGAGAAATGGCTCTGGACATAGTTTTAAATTTTCAATTTTAAAAGTAGTTCAGAATAATATACGTGGGGGTAATATTAATGATTTTACTGAAAAGGAAGACTTTAGTTGGATTTTACGCTTGGGGCACATATTTTGCCTGGTTTGAATGGCTATGTATCTTTAAAGCCTTTATTGAAAGAGAAAGGCAAACATTTATATGTTTGATATTATATAAATGGTGGATGGCATTCTTTGTATTTTTTTGTCCGATATGCCTAAATAAGCCTTGTTTAAGGCAAAAGTTGTTACTAGCAGTTTTAAAAGTTGTTTGAGTCTAATAAACCTCTTCATTACCAGCTGCTTGCGGTTCCAATGATTTCTATTTTACCTGTTTGTTTTTATTTTTGTAGCCACTGGATTTACTTGTGTACTGGCTGTATTTTTCTGCCTCTGTACTTTACAAGATGTCTAGTCTGCTTTGGAGGGAGTTCTTCCATTGCTGGGACTATTCCCTCTTGTGTTTTGACAGCAGTTTCTTTCTCTTATTGTATAACCTATTTATAACGGATGTCCACCAGAGAAGCTTACTTTTTCTTGAGGATCTTGATTTGATCCTTTCTGTACAGTTGAGTCTATACATTTATGTAGGTGTTTGTACAGGACATTTGTGTACACCTCAGTATAGGGGTCATTGCTGTCAGTGGTGGCAGGGGTCTGAAACTATTGATGGCATCACTCAGTAGGCTATACTCTGCTTTGGAGACATTTTGTAACCTTTTTGCTGCTGAGGGTGGGTCAGGTATGATCGTTACTTTGAATAAAACTGATTTATGATTGGACTTTACCAGGGAAGACCCCATGTTGGTGAGCACTAAATCAAGGATGTTAGAATCCCTTGTGGGGGTGCTGACTATCTGCTCCAGAGCATTTATGTTAACAAAGTTCAGGAACCTTTGGGCAAGTGCATTTGTGCCTATATAAGTTACACAATCGATGGAAGGATAATTAAAGTCCCCCATGACCACGGTATTTGGGTGTACTGAGAATGACTCAAGTAGGTTCAGGTAGGCTGTGCATTTTCATGCTTCATTGGGGAGGGGACCTATAGCTAACAATGATGTGGGTGGGGGTTCTTTCCTACAGTTAGTTGGACTTGGAGTAACTCTAGGGAGTTGTACTGTTTAACCAGTCTGGAGGTGTATTTGTCTTTAATGAAGATGGATATCCTCCTCCCTTGTTTTTTATTTTTCATGTTTGTTTTCTGGTCTGAATGTGTGGAACACTTTATAGCCCTGCATGGCCAGGGTACTCTCTGAGGCCAAGAACCATGTCTCTGTGATTGCACAGACATCAGCATCTTCCAGGGTAAGAAGTGTTTCAAGTGAGTGCAGTTTCTGATTTAGACTCCTAGCATTAAGCAGCACAACCCTGAGTTTGTTTCTGGAGGATATTTTTACATTGGGAATTTTGTTCTTATCGCATTGCCTAAAAAAGGCATTATGGGGATAGCAAGTACCTTTGCCAGCAACTTAAACCTACAGGTGACATGTGAAGACCATCTGTGGCAAAGCAGCGTGGTCTTTCGACCATATCATCCCAGGCTGTTAGATACTGATCCCCCTGAATTGACACCAGAAGCTAAGCCAATTGTTGAAATCAATTATTTTTTGTTTGTATTGTGGCATCATCCTGGGTTAGAGAAGAATGCTGCTTAGGGCTAGGCACATACTGGCCTGGGACACATAATCTGAAAGCTCCAAATTGTCTGTCTTCATATAGTCCAGTGAGGTATGTCTGAAGTCATTCACTCCAACATGGACTATGACAGATTCATAATAGTACTTGTTGTTGAGAGGCTTGAGTGTGTGTGCATGATTTGGCAGATCCTGGCATCAGACAGGCAGTTGACTGTGACTTTCTCCTTGTCCAGCCTAGTGAGGGGGACATCTGTGTGTCTCACAATGGAGTCGCCTATGACCAAGGCATTTGGTTTAGATATGTTTTTGCCTTAGGGGTATATTGGGTGAGACAGTGATGCATGTGTTGCTGTTGGAACTCTACTGTATGCAAAGGTTTGCACTTGGGAGGTCTTTGCTGTTTTGGTATATTTCTAGTGAGTACCTCCATGTCTGTGGGTTTATGTGTTGTGTGCTTGGTATGTGTGGGTGGTGGAGTGTGGGAGCTGACAACCTGCTTGGTAATTGGTTTGTTGTTACATGAGACAGAGAGCATTAATTTCAGACTCAAAATAAATACATCTCTCACATATTGTACTTGTATGTTTCAGGAGTTGTAGGTTGCTACATTGTCTCAGGATGCCCATTTCAATAAGGCTGTCTGGAGAAGCAGTTGGAAGCTGACCTTCCATTATTTCAGATGTATTCTGTAATAAGTGGTGGTGAGTGAGCTAGATGGACTAGGTTCTGCTTTAGATCTCATAAAATCAGTGAATCTATGGGAGTTTTAGGTGTAGAAACCTGCACCTGCTCCTCAAAAAGTGCATATGGGTTGCTCTCTGGATAGCAGTACACAACTACTTTGCACGTCAAGAAGCAGGGACGCTTAGGAGGGTTCCCTAGCAGTTATCTAGAGAAAATCTGACTTTTTAAGCATCTGTGTCTATACATGGCAGTGCTAACCCCCATTGAGCAGTGCGCAGCCACTCGCAAATTCTGTGTTTAAATATCAGCTAAATAAAACAGTTTTCAAACAATCCATCCAATAGGAAAGCCCAAGACTGACCCTTGTTCCAACAATTTCCAACTCAGATAGGTCCCTGATTACACTGTTCTGCCACAAGGGTGCAGGAGGGCCCTCTTGATGTAAGATGGTTGCCTATGTGGTGTATGAATTCTGTGCCCATACTTGTTTTGTTCCTTTGATTCTTTCTGGGTACCTAGTTTCCCTCCTATTCCTAAAAACATAAAAGTGTATTTGCTACTCTAAATAATATATTTATAGCTATATCTATATCTATACCTATATCTATTTATCTATATGTATGTATATATGGATCCCTTCAGAAGCTTGAGGTTTCAAAACTATGAACTTCAAATGGCCGAGACCATAATATCGAAGTTTTGAATGGAGATCGCTTTAGAGCTTGGAATGGGAAATTTACCATTTTCCTTACTGTAGTGAGATCTAAGAGTTGGTATATTTATTTAGCAGGGGTTGTGGGGTGCAGGGAGCTTGCCCCCCTGCAAAACACTCAAAAACAATTTTTTATTACATTTTTGAAGTTTCAAAACTTCAGTCTTATGGTCTCGTCCATTTGAAGTTCGAAGTTTTGAAACTTCGAGCTTCTGAGGTAAATCCATATGTATATATGTATCTACCTATCTACAGTTCATTGGTAAAGAAAGTCCATGAAAGGATCAATTCACTTACCAGGGTATTAAACAAATAAATAAATAATGTCTGTCTATGTGGCATATGTATGCTGTGCCCATTTGTTTGGGTTCCTTTGTTTCTTTCTGGGTACCCTGGTTTCCCTCCTGTTCCTAAAAATATAAAGTGTATTTGCTACTCTAAATTATATATCTATATCTATATTTATATCTATATCTCTATCTGAATCTACATCTATATCTGAATCTGTATCTATACCTATATCTAGCTGCAGTGGTGCTGCTGCATGGAGACATGCGTGAATGGGTGTACCTTCGTTGAAGGTTGTGCGTCAGGCCTGGCAAGCTGGTACGTAAAAATCAACTGCCAATCATTAGCGGACCGGAGTTCCGCTGTGGCGACCCCTAACCGGGAAAAGCCGAAAGACACAAACAAACATCTATACCTATATCTATCTATCTATATATATATATATATATATATATATATATATATATATATATATATACATATACATATATATATATATATATATATATATATATACACATACATATATGTATCTGTCTATCTATGGTTCATTGATAAAGACAGTCCATGAAAGGGTCAATTAACTTACCGGGGTAATAAACAAATAAACAATTAATTACAATTAAAAAGTAGGTGTTGGAGTGGTGCAGCTTTCAGTGAGAACTGCTTGAACTTTATGTGGAGGCATAGTGGTTAGTATGTACTACAGAAAAAAATGAAAAGTAATAGACCCCATAAATGAGGATATGTGCCAAGAACTAATCTGGGTAGTAGCAGCAGAGAAGAATGTTAAAGATGCGTAATAATGATTGTTATGACTACATTTCTGAATTCAGTCATATTACTCTGTGAGCAACCTGTAGCATGCACAGATACAAAAGTGCTGCTTCACTGAAAAAAAGAGCAGACAAAATTGAATCAAATGCATGTCTTCCTCTGCCTTATAGGGTCCTGACGATACTACAGATGGATTACTGCAGACAGCTTTGCAGGCTGTACTCAGAGTCAGACAAGGATGTCATGCCCATTTACTTACTACATTTTCAGGGGTCAGATAGGGGATGAATAATTAAAAAGGAAAATGTGGGGCTTCAGTTGCACTGGTTTAAGATTGAAGTTGATAATGATGATGATTCAAGTAAATTTAAGAAAATATGCCTGCTCCACCGAAGGTGGTGGGTATTACAATAACCAGCTATAGAGTATAGGGTAGAAGTGTGATTTGAGGGAATTTGACTCATGTCAACTGTGACATTTGGAGGTAAAACCTGAGATGCAGCTGATTCAGTGCTCTTACAGGCTGTGTTAGTTATTAGTCTTTTCAGCTGGTGTATTCATGTTTGCTGTCTTGCGTGCAGAAACAAAACACGCTTAAAATCCAGATACATCAGTCCACTGTACTTTGTGTTAAGTATTTACAAATGCTGCAGTAAAGGAGACATTCTCTGCCTGTACCAGTTTGTTATCTTTACATGTAAACAGTTGCACATTTGATATATAAATGAGTAGTGTATATGAATTAAGTACCAAGTGCTATAGCAGGTTGTTTTAATATACAGCACAACAAATCTGTTGTGTGTGCCATATACTGACAACATGATAAAACACTTACTAATAATGGCAGTAAAGCAAACAGCAGTAAATCAGCCACGTCTTAGCTGAGGAGAGAGAGTTTGTGTGTGTGTATATATGTGTGTGTGTGTATGTCTCTAATCATGTCATTAGTGGCCTCATATTTCTGCAGCCAGACTTTTTGTTGACACATTTTTTATCTTGGTGTATTAACTTCAATGCATTCCAGTGCAACATAAACTAACAATGCAGGGGATCTGAGAGATTATCCTTGGAACTCATTAGGTGGTCATTCTAGGTGTTTGAACATGAGTTATATTAATTAGACTTGTCACTATACAATAAACGCACACAATGCTGTAATTAATATGACAATGTGCATTTAATTACATAGTACTTACCTAATGTGCTAATGCTGTCAACTCTTGATTTCTTCATAGAAAGTAGACTTACAGACTGTGCGGACCAAACTGTTTAATAAGAAATTCTGCAAAGTGTATTGCAAACAGGTAGGGTATGTAGACAAACTTCTTAAAAACTAAGGCTATGGGAGGAAAGCTTGCAAGGTGAGAAGCTGTAGCATAAAGTAAAGTGAACTATCTGTCAGAGGGCTTTGAGGAAATGAATGACAACTCTTGCAAAGGTAAAGAGAATGAAAAAAAAAACAGTGTAAGTTAGATATGCAGGGAATATATTACCACATATAGTTTACTAGGAACTGAAAACTGCTCTAGTGGACAAGGAAAAGATATACAGGAATGGACAGGGAAGAGGGAGCAGCACAAGGAGAGAGAGACAGTTAGGTGAAGGTCAGAAATTTGTACTAAAATGCAGAAAGTGAGCAAAGTACAAATCAAAGAAGGACTAGCAGTGAGCTTTAAGGGAAACATCATTATGCGTGTGAAAGGGAAAGAAGACAGCTTGGGAAATAGATGAATTGGCTTAGGAAAGTCATAATTTAAGTAATACACCTTATCAATGATTGACAATTGAAAGGAAGGCACTATATCACTCTTGGAGAAAGAACATAAGAAGGAGTTGGATGAATGAAGACGCTGATAGCCGAGAACATAACAACAGTACTAGGGGCACTAAGGGACGGCAAGATGCAATGGCCTGATGACATGCTAGGATCTTCAAAAGTGCTGCATAACACCAAATGATCCTCTAACATCTCTTTTATAGGTCTCTTGGGCATTAACTGTTCCCAGGACATCTGATCCATATGGTGGTTTGGTGTCTGGCTGTCTTTGGAATGTCTGAGGATTAGAATTGTGATCCTGAGAAATGTGGAGCTCCAAGTGTGAATGTGTTGGAATATACATTAAGTCCATGACTGAATTACCTTGAAGGCAAATAGTTCTTACTGTATTTGTCTTAAATAGATTAAAAAATTAAATTCTGGGCTTGCTGCATCCCCCTCATTTATACTGTTTACCGCTCACAAATTTCCCCAAGACCATATAACAATGCCAAGGCAGTGGCTATCCACACTGGCAGTGGTATTATCCCCACTATCACTTCTTATCACTGGCTGAAATAATTAATAAGAATACATTCTCAACTGATTATCTAAATGCACATGGGCTTGAGTCAGGCACCCAGCATGATTTCAGCAGTATGACATGTCATCAGTTCAGCTCTTGCTGGAGTTGCAGTCTGTATAGTGTGTGCATTGGATGCTCTGCTATTATGTCATTATTCTAAAGCCATACGCAGACTGAGGTCATGACTCCCTTTTCTTGTGATGGTTCTTTTACCATTTAACTGACAACACACAAAGGATGCAAAGACTTGGCTTCCTCCCAACTTATTTACCCATTGCAAAATGGGTATTGGGTAACATATTTTTTTCAGTACAGTATATTGGTTGGCTTCCCACCTTTTCTCTATATTAATTAACTCTGTGTAAAAAAAAAAATCACAATTGCACAACATTTTTTACAATATGGAGGGGATGTGATAATATACTTTCCTGCATGTGTCTGGGTTATTAACTTTTATTTATAAATACCAAAACTGCCTGGGATGCATAGCAAAAACATCTTACAGAAAAAAAAAGTTTAGCTTATTTATTTACTTTATTTTCATCAGCATTTATTTATGTCACGCTGCCTATAGCTTTTAACTACTAAAGAAAAAGAAGAAAAAATCCTAACACAGATAAACATTAAAACTGTTTACTATCAAAAGGTTGAAATTCATATGGTCTAACGTTCATTTGACCGACCCATATGGCCGACACATGAATATTAAGTAGTTCATTTGGTCAACAGGAGGTGCATGCAAATTAGCTGTTGACATTATATTGACAACAGGACAAGGATATACCCTTGTCAGCACTGTTGTGCGATCTCGGAGTTATAATATATAAGTAGCAGGGGGTGTGGGGTGCATGGGGGACAGCCCCCCCTGAAAAAACACTGCTGTTAGTGTTGCGGGTGTTTTTTGACTATTTAAACTTTGACATTTTTTTTCAGTATTTTGAATGTTTGATGGAATGACTTTCGACATTATGACTGTCGACCATATGAATTTCAACATTTTGATAGTAAACCCATTAAAACACTATTCTGTGTCTGACGGGTTATTTCTGCCATATTTGTTTTATGTCTAACAAGAATTACAAAGAAATTGAATTATTATCAGGAGTCTGTGACTGCTTGCCCACTTAGTCAGATCATTTTCTTGTTTGCTGAATAAGCTACAGATCATGTTTAACCAACAGTTTCTTTTTCCACATTTCATTGGAATTGTTTTAGGTGTGCCCCAGGCTTTCTTGAATCTACTTACTGTTTATAATTCTACAACATCTTAGATAAGGCTGTTCTAGTGATGCACCACTCTTTGTGTGAAATAAATCTTCATTATGACACCAGAAAGTTGTCCTATTTTTATGTCTTTAAGCTTGGCATTCTTTTAGTTATTTGTGACACCTGAACTCTGTGGATTCCTCTCAGGTTCACAAATATTAATATGTCCTCCTCTCGTTTTTATTCACTATTATAAATGTTAAGCTCTTCTAGTTTCTCACTTCATAGGTTTTTGTGTAGACTATACTTTATTTTGTACATACTAATTTGATAGAATATTTTGAACTGTATGCATCCTATCTATGTCCTTCTGAAGATGAGGTATCCAGAAGAGCACATAAAGTAATCCAGGTTATATACTACCATCTGTCTACACAGCGTAACAATAAGTTCTCATTTCTGCTTGTAATGCCTCTTTGCATACATCCCATGGTCATACCAGAATAAATTTCTCCTCTCTTATTTTACTCGCTTACTTTAGGTCAGCTGATATGAATAACCTTCAGGTCCCCTACCTCATTGATTATTGTTACAGTTTATTTTCTAATTATGTGCTAATTTCCTGTGTGATTGCTTTACAGATGCATTATTGCCATATCGTAAATCATTCACACTGCTTGTCTTCTCACCTTTTCTTTACCTCCTTTTGTATCAATTTTGTTTTATCATTTTGTGATATCAGCACCTCCCCTATACAGCTTACATTTAAATGTAATGACATTTATATTTGGCATGTTTCAGAGAATTGAGGACACAACACTTCATTATGCTTGCAATTAATTATTTCTCAGTAAAAAATAGTCCTCTTTTAAAATTGGCAATATCATGTGTGATTGTCACATTTAATCAAAATTACACTGAAATTCCACTTTCAATAGCTTAGCTAAATCTTAGCCTTATGGAAGTGCTTACGTTCTACCTGAAAATCCAAGTCCATTCTAAGGTAGGTGTCACTCACTCATACACACACACACACACACACACACACACACACACACACACACACACACACACACACACACACACACACACACACGCACACATACACACACACACACACACACACACATACACACACGCACACACAAAATTAGCCAGTCAGCCTTTATAGATGTAGCATATCTCTGGTTTTGGAAGTGACAGTACAAAACAGGAGTGCACAGAAGAAACCCACAATGCAACACAGAGAACTTGAAAGCTGTGCACAGAGTGCAACCAAGATGTATACTGAACTGAGTTAAAACTGCAGTAATAAGGTATAATATATGTGCGTAGTGTGTGTGTGTGTGTGTGTGTGTGTGAGAGAGACCACACACACGCACACACACACACACACACACACACACACACACACACACACACACACACACACACACACACACAAAACACACACAGACGCACTTGCAGATGTACACACACAAAATACAAACACTTGAATTTAATATGGAGAGTTTTATTAGTAAAATGTTGTTTCTTTAATTATGACTATTAAGAAGTTTATCATTAATAGCCCTTTTTCACTTTATGTCACTGTGGATGTGGTCTCCATATTTCTGAGGTCAGGGATCTCACAAGCCAAATAATTAGATAGCAAAAGTAAATTTTTTCTTATTTATTCTAGTTCTTCCATGTTTGCATTTTCCTTAAATTAAAGCATTTTTATGCAAGAACTGCAAGCAGAACAGCCCCATTTAAACATGGAACTATATAAGAATTTCCATGCACTCTGCATCATATTACTTAAGGGATTCAGATCAAAAACTACAAGATCATGTTTTTAGAGCTCACAGTCTAAGCTTCTGTGCTATACAAATACTGTTAGCTTTGTCATAATCTCTGTTTTTCAGATGAAGAAAAACACTTATTCATTTAAAGTTTTATTGTTTACCCTATTCCTATAGTACACAATTGAATTTAAATTTTGCAACTGACTTGAGCCTTTCATCATCTGCCTCATGTGTTAATATGCCAACAAGTGAGACAATTGTTAAAGAGAGCTAACAAATTGTTTCCTAAGCACTTAGCAACCGTGCTTGTCTGGCTACACCCCTGACGTGTTAGAAATGAAATGCCAGACTGACCAGAGGAGGAGATAGGGGACATGTGGTTAGAAAGAGGAGCAGGAAACAAAAAGTGAGCCCTGTACAGAAATATCCAGGTCCTGCAGCTTGCAAAACCTACTGCTAGACTGTAACATCCCCAGGTGAGCTAGCATAATATGTTACCTGATTCAGCAGCATGGTGAATATTTGTAGAAACCTGCATAGCAACTCTGCTATAAAAAGTGAATCAGTATAGGAGGAATGCCACAAATTTACTGTGACCAGAGGGCAAAATGCTAATGAAATACTATTGCAAGCCAAACTCAAACCAAACATTCAGATACATGGAAATGTAAGATTGTTTTTGTGTTTTTAGGCAGCTATACTATATACTAACTTTGGAAAGAACTCGGATGTTTTAGGACTATCTTCAGCTTTCTTTATTAACATTCGGGGTATAGTTCGAATCACTTCACTCTGCAGGACTTCATTGTGCGCTGTCGATGTTAATCTGCATCAAGGAAAAAAAAGGATTTTCAAGGTTCTGTTTAGGATTATTTTTCATTTTCAAGTGCATTAAACTACATCAAGAAAGATTTGCTGGACTTTAAACAGAAGAAACTACAGCTGAGTTTTTTGAGGTAAGTTGTTTTGTTGAATTTTGCAGTATTTTATTAAATGGGTATTAAATATACTGATGCTGTAGTTAGGATTATAGACATTCTGTGGTCTGTTACAAGAGGCAAGTGGTACATGGAGACAATCAGGCTATTCTGGGTAGGGCGGCACCCACATATGAGCTTCTGGACTGTATGTACAAATATAAAACATCCCGCTCTTACTATTGTTTTAGCTGCTCAGCGTAGTAAATGTGAATGTTGTGTGATTATTTCAAATCATATATTTTACAAAAGGTTCACATGATTAATGCTGATTGGGATTTCCTTCACTCTGACACTGATTCTACCTGTTTTCGAGAATGATACCTGCCTCACTTTGCTCCCAAGACATCAACGGTGCTGTACATGGACGGTGCTACTTCCAGCTTAGGTAGAAATCAGAACAACAGGAAGCAAGAGACGGGCAGAGAGGAAAAGAAGAGAGAGAGAGAGAGAGAGAGAGATGCATATTTTTGGCAGAAAGATAGTTAGTGGTTTTGACCTAATACTTGCATTTATTACCAAATTGCAGTTTTGAGTTTGTGCTATTAATGAAATGCCTGATATGGCTTAGATTCTGCTCTATCTTCTTTCAGAGTTCAGTGATATACTGTGGTCATGAGAACTGAGATGCTGGTGCATTTGTTCCACAGCTTCATCTGACAAAGCCTGAGTATTGTTAAGGTGTGCCCTCAATAGCTTCTATCTCAATAAACATGTAGCAGTAATTGCTTGAGTGAGTATGTGTTGACATCCTCTGTAGACATTTGCACCTTGTATTAGTTACAACTGTTTTAATGTAGTCTACTGTTTAGCTGAAATCTGCTGCACCCATTCTCACCTGGAATTTCCATCAACTTTGTTAAAACTGTTAAGCACCTTATAGAACTCTTTCATGTACATCGGCCATATTAAATTGAACTTGACTTAGATTAAAAATTGTTATTTTTTTATTTTTATTTATTTAACATTTGCTTACCAGGAAACACTTTGGTTCACAAAACAGTTTCATGAAAACAGATGCATGAGTGCAAACTAATGCTGCTTTTCATATTAATAATACACCAAGTATTTTATTGTCTTGAAGATGGAAATATTTTGTTTTTTGTTTTTATTTTAGTTGGATAGGAAGACATCAACTACATTCAGGTTAAATAAAAAAGTTAAATGGTAACATGTTAACTGATTTGTTTATTTTTTTAATTTCCTTTATTAACTCAGTAGGGGGTAATAATTAAATATTTTATTACGGTATAGCCCAGAAGGCTAAAAAAAGGATGTTCCCAGTAAAATACTTTGCAGAAAAATAAAATATATTATCACATTAAAAATTATACAGTTAAAAAAAGGCAGTTATTGAATTTGAAACCTATGTTTAATTCCACCTTAACACATAGAAAAGTAGAAGGCTTGTTCCTTTGCTGTATCCAAGATTAGGGATGCTGCATTTATATGATTAAGGCTTAGGGAACAGCAAAAGCTTCTAGAACCATATGAAGTTGTATTTGAATCCATTACCTGTGCTGCCCAGGCAAGCCCTATCAATTCTGTGAGGGGTAAGTGCAGACAAATAGCATGGAGTCATTTTAGAGAAATGTAACATTACAAACTGTAATTCAGTCAGGGCTGAACGCTAGAATTAAATGAAATTAATGAATGGTGCTCCAGGATTAACCCTCCCCCTCTGTGGTGACTTGCTGCCTCCTCTCCCCATTCTAGAACTATCTCTAAGCAGATGCATAATGATTGCTCACACAAATCCTGACTTTGGGGCAACTGTGGACTCCCAATCATTATAGTTTCTGATATTACTTGACTGATAAACTGATGACTCAAAGAAGAATCAATTGATTGGCATTACACAAAGTTGGATTACTGTATATCTTCTTCAGTTAAAGGCCCGTGTTTTTAATAGATTTTTTAGCTAAGATTTAAGGAATGTCAACATGCTCGCAAATATCAGACACAGACAGCTGTGGACTTTAGATTAGGGAGCATATCACAGCAACTGCACTTTCAATGTTCAAACATTTCTTTAAAGTGGCCTCATTGTACTAGTGAAAAACAATTAAGTTCTGTTCTGCTGCAACTGCCCTTTAACTCTGGCAGTAAATTTTCCTGTCCTGTCTATACCATTTCCATGCATGTGATCAGCTTAATCATATGAGGCTAAACAGCATCTGTATTGTCTAAAGAAACATGAAAATTATAAAAGCTTAACAGACACTGAAGTGTAGCTGTCTGCATCTAGAGATAAGAAACTGACAATTTAGAGGCACCACTACAAAATTAGACTTTATTATGACTGGGGAAAAAACTGTCTCATCTCATAACACACTATTTTGAGAAAAATATGGTTGGACAGCTGTGAGGAAATTATTTTAAGATAAGGTTCTTCAGGAAGTCATTTTTGTACTAGGGTAGGTGACAATTAAATAGGCAGTTTTATCTTGTGACAAGCCCTTATGTATACCTTTCTTGAGTCATGCTGTACTCCATATTTTGTTCCATGCCTCTCCCTTGCATAAATATGGTAACTCACTGGGTAGTGATCACCTCTGTTTTTGAAAGAAAGATTTATAGTTAATGCCAATTGATTTCTTGACAGTCATGTTTTAATAATATGAATTAAATCAGGATGGGGTGCCTTTTCTTTTATTATCCCAATTGTAATTCAACCAACTGCATACCATGTGAATATCAGCACTGTATGTACATTCCACAGATTATTACTTTGTTTAAAATACAGCTGGAATTCACAGTTGTGTTACTTAGCTTTTCAAATTTTTACTGTATGTTATTCTTGAAGGCCAGTAGGTCATTGGATTGACAACTGAACCTATGAATTTACAAACCTATGAACATATGAAACGATAACCCGACCGACTAGATGGTTTACATTCTACAGAATTTGGCTAAAGTATTGACGTAACTCTTGATCGTGATATTCAGCAAAGACATGGCAAAGACAGAAATATCCAAAGACTAGAGAACTGCACATTTGATTTCCTTGAATAAAGAAGAAAAATCTAGTGAATTGTAGATATGATTCTATCTGTGCTGGCAGAAAAAGTTAATGAAAAAACTGTTAGAAAAGACAGCTGCATTTTCAGTAGATAATATTCTCCCTGATAACAGTCAGCAGAGGTTTATTACAACTAGCAGCTGTCATTTGAGTGTGATAACAGTTTTGTGATCAGTTACTACAGACTTCTTTACCTTCAGCTGAGTGTAAACTGGAAGAAGTTCCTACTCATCAAATTTACTTTCCTAAGTTGAAAATTATCAATCATTATTTTTCACTGAGAATCACTGCTGCTGTGGTTTCTAATATTGTGGTAACCATGGTTCAAACATTTTTTGGGGGGCCTTTTCGTTTTTTTCTGTGGTTATGCAGTTATGGGTTGGTATATATAAGTTCTATGGGTCAGAGTACAGGTGGCTTGCCTCCTTATTTTTTCCCGCATCTGGCTAAAGCTACAACATTTTTTTTTACCTCTGGTTGCTGCTTTGAGTGATGTGTTCTTGTTCAAACGTAGGGGAACCATTATTAGAAATCTTGACAGATATGTGACCATGGCAGTTGTTTATCTTGTCTTTTAATAAGGTTTTTGATTATGTACAGCACATGCTTGCAAGGCTTTGGTACAAGGAAGTGAAGTTTTGCATAGCTGATCTGTAGTGCAGAAGGTGCTAAACTGTAGTGTGAGAATTGTGTCAGAATGAATCATGTCAACTGGCTTGACACAGGGCCCATTGGGGGTCAGCACTTTTTAAAGTGTATGCTTCCGAGATATTCTGTAAACAAGACTGTCTGAGCTGTAGAAGACTGGAGACATGATCTAAAGAAGAATGTAAAGCACTTGAATGAATGGGCAGAAACTAGAATTTAAGATATAATAGAAGCAAATGAAAAAAAAATGGTTTATTTAAGTCATAATAACCCTGGTATGTAATATATTTTGAGGTGAATACATATATTTACAACTATTATACGTTAAATAAGTTATCAAGAGCAGTGTCAAAAAAGTAAAGCTCCAGCAGCAGTAAAACAGAAAGATGTCAGGATATGTTCCTCAGGAAATTTAATCTTAATTCTCCACTCTAACTCATCCACTAAGATATTTTGTTCCTTTTTACATCTGTAACTTATTTTACTCGAATTTCTCAAATGTTTTGAAACTTTTGTACATATTATAAATGAATATATTGGATTTATTATATATACAGAGCATTGCTCAACCATTGTACTGTTTATTGTTATTTATTTATGAGTTATTGTACTCTTGTCTATTTTGTACGACTGCTAAGTTTTTGAACCGGACTAAAACTGAAATCGGTGAAAACTGATCAGTGCTGTAACTTGATAAATTCAAATGAATAAATTAATTAATTAATAATTCAAGGCATAAAGAAGCACTAATACTATAACAATTTGTGCATAACTGGATATAGGATTATTGTGAGGTATTTGGAGGAACCAGAAAACTTGTGGGGGTCACAAACAAAGATTAAGAGAACTGAGGCACTTCTTATTTATAAAGAAATGAGACAGAGTTGATATATTATGAGCGCATAATATTTATTAGGGCAATATGACCAAATTACATCAAATAAACCGAAAGAAAATGAAGAGGAGGAAATGACAGATGGAGGGAACAAACTTAAGGAACTGGAGTTGGAGTGATGCATGGTGGACTAATGGAATGCACTTCTAGAATGCATGCTGGAGAAAGACTCTATTGTATTATTAAAGAAAACCTGAGATAAAAGCAAAATGGGATGACTGAAAGGAGTGAACTATTTATTTATTTATTAATTGTTATGGAGTGACTCAATACAGTAGTAGTCCCTTTGTATGTCAGATAAATGTAATTAAAAGAAAGAAATGCTATTCTTACAGCACAGTTTCACAGAGAGTAATGAGAAAAATGTGGCCCTGATATGATTCTCTGATGATATGCACAGGTCTCTGTATGACAAATGTGACCTCTTTCTAGCCCGAGCTGTGGCATAAAGAGATAAAGCCCTGACAACAGCCCAGATGACCCGACTAGTGTTTTGAGCATCGAAAGTGCTGACAAAGGGATGATGGACATGCGCATTCTGAGGGTGGGAGTTTACACTTTAAAACATCTCATGGTCAATCTCCAGTGAAGGCCAGGGATGAACAATGGGGGATTTTCTTCAGGGAGGGAGGAAGGACACTGGCTGAGCCACTGTAAAAGAGAGAGATGATACTCTAGTGTGCCTACTACACATCTGTCCTAAACATTACAGGTGTATGTAGACAGTGGGAAATTAGGCAAAATTAAAACAATTCCTTCTAGCCAACAATTTAATGCTGCTAAATGGAGCCTCAATCTCCTCCCAAACCCTGAACATGAGTTAGACAAAATCTAGAAAAAGCTTATTGGGTTTAGTAGACCTCAGTGAACAAGCAGAAGCTACCATGAATAGTTGACGTTCGGCTGCAGGGAAGGGTGTATGTTTGTGTGTGTGTGTGTGTGTGTGTGCATGTGTGTGAGGTTTTGTGTGTGTGTGTGTGTGTGTGTGTGTGTGTGTGTGTGTGTGTGTGTGTGTGTGTGTGTGTGTGTGTGTGTGTGAAAAATATCTAAAAAAATAAATATAACCATATTTCTCAGCCTATCAAAAGCATTTGCTTTGGTACATTATGCTCTTTTCTGGCAATGCTAAAACATTATCAGTTGGAAAGACCTCATGTCTGTGGCTTTAGCAATATATCTTATTAACGGACTGACTTTGTTGTTAGGGAAAAGTCCAGATAGGTGTTGGTTAGTAAGCTGTGTTTTAAGATAAGTGACCTTGTTTTGAGAATGATATGAGGCTGTTTGTGCAGGTTGTATCATAAGTGAATTGGATCCATAATGAAAGACATTACGAGGTGTATCGGGGAAGTATGCAAGTTAGCATGGTGCTTACCGTTGCGTTGCTCTTATCTCAAATGTCAAGGTGCATAGACCTCAGGCATACTTACCTCTGGTTTGGGATTATAGAAGCAATATCCATTCTCTATAGTGGTTTATTGAGGGTAGTTTGATAGGAACTGCACTCTGCAGTAGAGTGAATGGTGCTGTATGATCATTTTGGATATGTATAAGCCATGATTACTGTTCTTCAGTCTTTTTATAATAACCACATTCTTGCTGTATGGTTGCAACATTTTGTGTTTGTGTATTTTGTGAAGGACCTATACTTGATGCTTGCAGGTTGTATTATGCATAACATTCATATCAATACAATGAATGATTGGAAAAAGACAGTAATTAAAGATGAATTATGGGAAATACACACTAATTCATAAATGGCTCATTGAAGCTTGAGCTGCATGGGAGAAGTTGCCTCTCCACAAGTAAATCTTAAAGTTGATTATATTAAGTAAAGTGCTGTAGGAATATACGCGAAGCTCTGCTCCCCTGTAGAGAAGAATCTCTTCTAATGGTACATGCAGCTGCCATTTTGGACTTACTGTCCTACCCCCCCCCCCCCATTAAATTCTTACACAAATTTCATTTGCACTCATTCTCCAAACCCAACAGTGCTCATACAGGGGTTTGACAGAGATCAGTACATTGTCTTTACCATATTTTGTAAGCAAAACTGGACCTATTATCTACATTTATGCATTGATGTCTGTGTTGTCAATGTTAGGAATGTCAACATATGGCATGTACTAAACAAAGCATTTTATTCAGCTGGAAAAGCCACAGAGATTTCTAATAAAAAAATCAAGTCTTAACCCTTTTAGCTATTCTGACACGTTAGCTTGAATATCCTTGTATTCTACGACCTACTAGTACATTCACAGTGAAATATAGCTAGCATTCTGTGTTATAAGTAAACAAGCCTTGTTTGACCTCTCATGCTATAGCAGGGCAGCAGCATCTCAAATGCCCATACAAAAGACCTCATTTAACACCAGCAAATTAACAAAGCTTGCAGGAAAGAGAGTTTCATAATTCAATGCACTTCCTTCTTGTGGAGCAAACTTCTGCTATGTAACAAACACAGTAATACAACAGTAACCTTAAAAGCCAAATTTGCTGAATGGACGAGTAACCTCTGATTCACCCCAGGGATTATCTGCACAGATCTCCTAAATAAAGAAGGAGAGCATTATTAGCGTATTTTTCTTACAAGGTGTTTAGGGGTTATGCATTTTATAGCCACAATAACTGCTTACACTGTAATTTTCCATGTTCCTCTGTTTCAGTTTTCAGTGACTATCCACATTAACACATCAGGGACATGCAGACTACACAGATTTCACCATAGCTAGGAAACCATACTGGAGACATGAAGAAGTGCTGTGATATGTTATGAAATCAAATAACAAAAGAAATTATGACTTCCAGAAACTGGTTTTATATATAATATATCAGAGGATATGTCATCCTATGATAACATTTTTTATTGGTTTATTACTCTAGTAATATCCATAGGGGTATATACGGGACAGAACATAAACACTGAAATGGCTATACTTCATTAGTGAATCGCAAAATAAACACCAAATTTATGGAAATTGAAACTCGGACTCAAGTAGTGATCCAAAGTCAATAATCATGAATTGTAACCTACTGATTACACTGTCCCATGGTCCCATTTGGTGACCACGAGACCTGACATGCAGAGACATTGCAGCTCAGAATACCATAAATTAAATGCGTTTCAGTAACCTACTGGGTATAAGGTAGATTATGCAAACTAGATGGATGTGACAAATTTGACTTTGGTAAGTCAGAGGAGACCCAAAACTCAAGTTATCAAGAGTAGACACTGTTCATTTATTGCGCATGCATACATACACGTGTGTGTGTGTGTTGTGTGTACATATGTGTTTGTGCGTATGCATGTGCACGCGAGCGTGTGTTTGTGTGTCTGTGTGTGTGTGTGTGTGTGCACGTGTGTGCGTGTGTGTAGGTTTGTAGTGTGCACATATGTGTTTGTGCACATGCATGTGCACGTGAGCGTGTGTGTGTGTGTGTGTCTGTGTGTGCGTGTGTGCATGCATGTGTGTGTGTGTGTGTGTGTGTGTGTGTGTGTGTGTGTGTGTGTGTGTGTGTGTGTGTGTGTGTGTGTGTGCATGCATGTGAGCGTGTGTGTGTGTGTGTGTGTGTGTGTGTGTGTGTGTGTGTGTGTGTGTGTGTGTGTGTGTGTGTGTGTGTGTACCTGTTGCAATCAGTAACAGTGGATGGTATTTTTCTTTGTTTTCCTGGCTGCTGGGTGCTCTGCATGTGAGATCGCCATACAGCAGGGTATAGAAATTTGGCCTTCTCCTACTGTTGTGTGATCTTGTAGTTTGTATATATAAAATTAGCAGGGGGTGTGGAGGATTTACATAGAGGGAAGCCCCCCTGCTACCCTCACACCCCCCTGCTAATTTTATACACTAGCTCTGATATTCCACAGTACCAGGGAAAGTGAACATTCCCATCTCCAGGGACTGTACAGTCTTGCAACTATGTCGGCCATCTATTTAGTTGACCAAATTGCATTGACTAATCAGTTGTTGACTTTACACAAATCAACAATAGTTGGTCCTCCCATATATCAATATCTCTGTTTGCCTTTCTATCTATCTATCTATCTATCTATCTATCTATCTATCTATCTATCTATCTATCTATCATATGAAATTGCCACATAATGCAGGAAGTACTCCTTCCATCTGCCTTTTAATGTCCTGTAGACTTTGTGAGCAGTTTGTTGCTGTCATCCCTTATGAAGGGTATCTGACTATCTTCTTTATCTTTCTGATTTTGCCTTGTAACCTAATATAGTTTCTTTGTGCCATCTACTGAGTCACTTTCCAGAAACTGGTAGAGAACCTCTGATGCCTTCCTTGTTCTTTGCTATTGCAATTCCTGTTTTAGCCTCTTTGTTACTCAACCAGTATTCCTTCCTAGCCAGGTCTATCTTTTCTGTCTCTCACTTTTTTCTGCACTCCCTCTTTCTTTTGTTGACTTCCTAGACTTCTGCATTCCACCACCAGCTTTCCTTATGTACCTTATTAAATAACTCGATTGTCTGAATTTCTGTTCTGTAGTTTTCACACTTGCTGTTTTGAGGTACTGCCATTCTTCTTCAACTCCACCTAATTCATCTTCTTGAGATGCTAGAACCCTGAGTAATTCCTTGAACTGTTGTCCTTTCTCTTGAGTCAACTTCCAGGTCTTCAGCGTAGTCTCTGTTGACCTTAGAGTCTCCTCTGACCACTGCTTGCAGCTGGTGGTGGCAACCAGTGGTTTATGCAGTGGTCTGATTGTTTCACTGGGGATGAGTTTGCAATCACTGATTCTACCCACTGCACTTTCCTAATGAGGAGGAAGTGGGTTTCAAGAGGACTTTGATTCTGTCTGCTATAAAATCTGATCGATTTATATTCACAAACTGTTTAAAATTCATTATGTCTCTGTTGCTGATATTTTGTGAAAAACCTGCAGTATGCTAAAAATAAATTTATGATATTTACAAATTCTGATACATGTCTCTAAAATTTCATCTAGTTTCTTATTATGAGTAGTTTGTCTTGAAGTCCTAATAACCTGACTACAGGCTATGTTCGTAATCACATATCTAGGATGCATTCTGTCATTAACAATTATCATTAATATCATTATATGCTGCTACTATTAAGTTAAACATTTTTCTTATAATCATAGGTTGCTAGCTGTCCAGTCTTGTCAAGATATAGGTGAACATCTAGAAAATCTACACTCTTATCAGATATAAAGCACAAAAAGTTGATTATTGAGGTTTAAAAGTCTAAAAGCAATTCACAATGTTCCACTGTTTACTGCATATGACCATAAAACAGCATTTAATTTAAATGCACATTGTTTTTGCTAAAATTTGTGATCTCTTTCCTTCATTTACTTCCCAAAGATCATTACTACAGGTGAGGGTGGCAGCAAAGACAGATTGGTAAACTGAAAGCTTCATCATATGACTCAGCTGTCACTTCATTAGAACAGTCATGCCCAATTTTTGCAGTAGTCTTAAGACTGCACTAGTTCATAGCTTCATAGGTTCATAGGTGTGTGCTAGGTTAATGGCCATTGAGCCTTTGCAAGTCTAGCCCACTGAAGTGCCCTGGCATCATGCTGCCCGACGTTAGTTCCCAGTGCCTCTATCAAGCAGAGCCACTGGAGTGATCATCGGGGTGAACTTTCTATTTCCCATCCACTCATCAAGATTTCTCTTGAAGAGGGCCAGTGAGGTGCTCTGCTTGACATGTATGGGAAGTCTATTCCAGAGCATGGGCAGTCTCTGGGTTATGAACCTGTCCCTCCAGCATGTTCTGTTGATTGTGGTAATGAGATTGAGGTCTCTGGAGTGTGTGGTGCGGAGGGATTGGGATTTCTTTAGATGTAGCATTTCTAACAGAGCTGGGTCAGATATGGCTTTGTAAGTCAAGCAGAGATCGCCTCTATGTAGACGATATGAGACAGAGAATAGCTGGAGTTTTTTTTAGTCTGTCCATATAGGGCATGTGTTTAAGGCCTAGGATCCTCTTCGTGAGGTACTTTTGTGGCCTTTCCAGCTGTTGCATGTGTCTAGTGAGGTACATGCCAAATGGGGCATTATACTCAATGATTGGCCTAATGAGGGAAGAGTAGAGAGAAATGATGACCTCTTTCTTCCTGGATGCAAAACCCTTGGTAATGAGATGTGCCACTTAGAAGGACTTTCTGACCACAGTGGCAAAGTGGTGGTTGAAGGAGAGGTTGCTGTCAACTTGTGTCCCCAGGACAGGTGCAGGCCAGTCAGCTCCATGATCCTTTCAGCTTCACTGGTGAACTACCCCCTGTAGCTGTAATCTTACTGAGTCACTCTTTTTCAGAATGCCATGACATCTAATTTGGCAGTTCATATCCAGCAGAACCATTCTAGATCTCACTAGAGATGAGGATCACTTGAAGCCAAGAGGAGAAAGTGTTGCTGTGAAGGCATGAGGATAAAACACTGATACATTTACAGAGAATGATTTTGCAGTTAGTACATTGGAGTAAAGTACTGCACTAGAGTTAATTTACAGACAGACAGGCTGACTCTTAAAAGCTCCAGGGATCACATAGGTAGATCAATGTAATGTTAAAGGCAGGAGGGGTAAGTTACAAACTGCGGGGAGGTGGTTGTGTAAAATAAGTGATTAAAGGGGATGTAGAAGCCAGAAAACAGAAATAAAATCCTTGGTGTTCACCAGCCATATATTTGCTAGCTTAATCAGCAAATTGAACTGGCTTCTAAGAGATGTTAAAGTGAGATACAAGGAGTAGAAAGTAATATTTTCTGATAGAACATTTCTTGCAAAAAAAATTTGTAGTCAGCCTGATTGAGGTGGGCATCTTGAGACAATATAAGAACTGCCTAATACTTTCTGATGATCATCTATTACTCATGTACAATAGTGTATGAGAGATGTACATATTTAATGACATTGGAGGATACAATTCTCACACAAAGATGACTCAGACATCAGGACTGTCAGCAGTAAGACACAGCTCACCATGACCATCATAGTACACATAATTCTTCACATGTTGAGGGTATAAAGGATAACTTCCCTAAAACTCAGACACCTCCAAAATGCAATAAAGGCACTACGTATCCTTTGCAGAACTATATATCTGTTAAGCCTACCACCTCACATAGTGCAAGGAGTCCCAGATTCATGGATGCCAAGCATGTCAGGTAGGCATCCACTGAGCAAGACATTCTTTTTACAGGTGGCTCCATTGTAAGACGTGCAGATGTACCTCTTACCAGGCTGAGTAAGGAAAGAGGGATGGTTATTTGTCTGTCTGGTGCCAGGATATGTCATATCACCCACACACTCAAGTTCTTGAACAAAAAATACCAGTATGACTCTGTTATAGAACATGTAGGTGTCAATACCTTGAGGCGTACCTCAATGGACTACATAAAGAGAGATATAATAGAGCTCTTAAATTATGTTTGTCAGGCAGGTATGAGCCTAGCACTGAGCAGCATTCTATTTTCTTCAAGGAAGATGCTGCAATATGAACAAAAATTGACTTCAATAATTGGCTTAGTTTTTGGTGTTATTCAAAGTGGGTTCAATATTTGTTAACCTAGGAATACATGATTGACAGACTATATTGCTTCACGATGTATGGCCTGCATATGTCCTCCATAGGCTTTTGAATATTTGTAAAGACTCCATAGTGCGTTTTTTCACTATGCCAAACAGATAAACCTACCAGCGTAATGAAACAAGCAAAGGAAAATAGGAAGGTGTTACTGATCAATGCTAGGAGCCTAAACAAGAAACTTCCCTCCCTACAAGTCCTCATTACCATGGAGGAAGTAGACGTATGTGTATTAACTGAGACTTGGTTTAAAATGGTGGGGAGCACTTCAGCTGCACAGGACTATATTGCCTTCCACACTATCAGACCAGCCACTGGGCAGGAGGGAAAAAAAAAGGTTGAGGTGTCTCAAAGATTCGGAAGAGACTCACATCAAGTCTGGCTAAGCAAAATGATGCAGTAGAGCTTCTTTATGTCGAAACCACCATCAGAAAGGTCTCTTCACACATGCTGGCTAGCTATAGTACTCCTTCTATGATGAAAAAAAGCCATAATACCTACCTACAGAAACTGGAATCACTCAGTATTAAACCCAATACCATTTTCTTAGGTGATCTAAACTATGCAACTATAGACTGGGAAGCCTATACCACCACTAGTGCACAAGCACAGAGACTCCTGGATTTTATCAGTACAAACACTCTGGAACACCTAGTCAGAGAACCCACTAGGGGGAATAATATCTTAGACTTTTTCTTTACGTGGGCATCTTGCAACATCCCTTGTGTATATTTATCACTTATTAGGTCTTACCATAAAGCCATCTCCTTTGAAATAAATTTGAGTCCAGGGACTACTTCCTTACCTGGTACCTTTAAAAATGTCTGTAAGACAAAGTACCTACTCCTAAGTGATATATTGGCAGGTTTCACATTCTCAACTAACCCAGTTAACTCCACTGAATATGTGGAAACATGCACTACTAAACTTTACCAGCATGTAAACAGCTGCATAGCTGCAGCTGTACTCGGAAGAATCAAGTGAAGGGCATGCCACAAAAACAACCCCCCAGGGTGAACTTTAATATCAACAAGTTTTACAATAACTGGAAGACATTATTAGCTAAAATTAAGCAGAGCAATATGCAGAAAGAAAGACCACTTGTCATTAAATTAAATAAGCACTTTGACTCAAGTGCTAAATTAAATGTATCAAAGAAAATTTGAGGTGAAAAATAACAACCCAAGCAATGGATAATCACAAGGGCTTTTTAAATTAAGTTCATAATTTCAGAAGCATTACACAACAATGCACTGAGCTGATTGTAAGCAATGTTAGCTACACCAAAGGTGAAAATGCAGCTAACATACTGACTGATAAATTTAGCTCAAACTTTATGCCTCTCTCTCTCTCTCTCTCTCCTGTCTATATCACAAGAAATATCTAAAACCAGCTTGCCACCAGCAATCAGTCCAGGTTCTGAAAGTGCTATCAAAAACAAACAATATCGCATCAATGGATCCTGACAATATCCCAGGATGCATCTTGAATATCATGAAGCACAATTTAGTCATGTCCCTAACAATACTGTTCAATCTTAGCCTCTATATGGGTTTTGTACGAAGTGACTGGAGAACAGCAACAGTTATTCCCCTGCATAAGGTAGGACTTTTCATGGGCCAAGGCAATTATAGAACCAAAAGTTTAACCAGCCTCGCATGCAAAGAAATGGAAAGAATTGCATAGAATTAAGCAGTAAGGACACAATTAACCTCCAAACATTGGATTCATCTCAGTTTGGATTCTTCAAAGGCAGGTCATACTTACTCAAGGTGGTAGACTTTTTTAAAAGGTCACCAAAGCAATGGACAAAGGTTAAATGATACCCACTATCTACTTCAATTTGGCCAAGGCTTTTGACACAATCCCCCACTCAAGTGTAGTAGAAAAGCTATACTAGGAATAATCCCCTTTGCCACTCTTTGGATTGCTAACTGGCTCACAGACAGGATGCAGGAGATCAGAATAAGCCAAACTGTCTCCACAAAGAGATCAGTCACCAGTGGACTCCCCCAGCGTTCTGTGTTGGGACCTCTTCTGCTTGTCATCTACTTCAAAGAAGTAATAGCCAATACCAAAGATCATTGGCTAACTAAGTTTGCAGATGACTGCAAGCTAGGAGTAGTCAGATGTTCAGTGACTTACTTTGGTGTAAGCATGATTTATAGTTAGGCCTTACACCAACAAGTCAATTACACTGAGAGTAAATCTTTTGGAATCTTGCCAGACACTTTACACTTACCTGCCTTAAATTTAAGCTCATCCATTCTGATTTGGTCATCAATATATCTGTATCATATTCCAGTCTATTAGAAATGTGGTTTGTGCAATATAGGATATTTTTTTTTAATGTGTGGCACTCTACATTTGACTGTTAACAATGTTTTTGAAACTACAGCATTCAAATGGATATGAGTTAATCAGCATAAAGTTACACTGAATAAATCCGAATACTTCTGACAAATGATTTGCATCTATCTACTTTCAGGGTTTGATTACTGGTATAAACTTAATATAATTGCATACAGATTTAAACTTATCCACCTAGTAGCTTGACCTATGATGAAATTTGCTGTGCTTTTTTAAATTAAATTTACACTGCTTACAGCAGAAACAAATGTCTTTAATGAAAGTTTAACATAAAATATGGCTTTGCTTCCTGAGTATTATTGAGGAGTTTAATGATTTACAAACCTCGCTAGCTATAATTCTCTTAGCATGAATGCACAACTCACCTGTTGGGTTTCTTTTATATGGCTTGAGATGTTGTAATAGACTTGCTCAGGCTCAGTCCTGAGATATTGCTGCTCTTCTTCACAGATAGTTAACCAAGTGGTTCATCTGGAATTATTTTCCTGTTTAGTTGTTGTCATGGGGCTATTTGATAGCAGCGTGGAAAATTTTGCAATGTGTGTGACTGACTGCATGATCTGCTTGCACAACCTTGTGATCTATGCACAACCTGCCTCCATTATAAGAATGTACATATATTTCAAAGTATGATGTGAACTGTAAAGACTTAATTACCTACCTAAAATTATTTAATTACTGAAGGATATGTACAATTAAAGCTTATGAATATTACCCGAACCACTGTGCTGTACAATACTTTATGATACACTGGCCATCAGTTATAGCCGGACTGTTGTGTTAATGGTTCCTGATAAAATGTTACACTACCGTCATGCAGCTGAACTATTGTAATAAGTGAACAGTGCTGTGATGCTGTGATGCTGTGATGTAATGAACTGATTAATGCTGATGCACAGTTTCTATTCTCACCACAAAAGAAGTGCATTACTTGTTTAGAATAGGTTCATAGGTTCATAGGTAGGTACTAGGCTATCTGCCAGAAGAGATTTATAAGCCTAGCTGGAATGTGTTGGCTTTTGCCGCCCCCTTAGATTAGTTCCCTGTGCCTCTGTCCAGCAGAGCCATTGAAGTGATCCCTGGGGTAAACTTTCTGTTTCCCATCCACTCGTCAAGGTTTCTCTTGAAGAGGGTTAGCGAGGAGCTCTGCCTAATTTAGATTGAAATCCTGTTCCAGAGCATGGGAAGTCTCTGGGACAGGAATCTATCCCTCCAGCACATCCTATTTATTGTTGTGGTGAGGTTTAGATTCCTGGAGCATGTGGCTCGTGGGGATATGGTTTTCTTTAGGTGGAGCATGTCCAACAATTCTGAGTTGGACATGGCCTTGTATGTCATGCAGAGATCACCTCTGAGTAGGTGGTATGCAACTGAGTACAGCTGGAGTTTCTTCAGTTGAGCTGCATAGGGCATCTGCTTGAGGCCAGTGATCCTCTTGGTGAGGTACTTCTGTGGTCTTTCCAGTTGTTGCAGGTGTCTTGTAAGGTATATCCCAAATGGGGCATTGTACTCTATGATGGGTCTGATGAGTGATGCATAGAGGGGCCCAATGACCTCTTTTGATCTGGATGCAAACCCTTTTGTGATTAGGTGGGCCACATAGAAGGATTTTCGAACCACTTTGGTGAAGTGATTATCAAAGGAGAGGTTACTATCTACTTGGGTCTCCAGATCTGTTATTACGTCTTCCGTATTTGGGGGGCTACCACCTATGTGATAGTTTGTGGGTACTTTGTTTTTTCCAAAGGGGATGACTATGCACTTTTTGGCATTTAGCTTGAGGCCATGGTTTTGACACCAGCTATATGTCTCAGTGAGACCCTTTTGGAGGATGTCTGTGTCAGCCGGAGAGTCAGTTATAGCCCCTAGTTTGCAGTCGTCTGTGAACTTGGTCAGCCATAGTCCTCCTGTGCTTGCCTGTACTTCTGAGAAGTATATGCCAAACAGGCGGGGTCCTAGGACTGAGCCCTGAGGAACGCCACTTGTAACTGGTTTCGAGTCAGACCTAGTTCCCACAACTCTTACCATGTGGGTTCTGTCCATGAGCCAGTTGGCAACCCATCTCATGATGTAGGGGTTTATGTTCAGGCTGGTGAGCTTATCTATAATACTTGAGTGGGGAATGATGTCAAAGGCCTTTGCGGTGGTCTAGGTAGGCTGTGTGGACCACCTTTCCCTTGTCTATAGCCTTGGTAACTGTCTCAAAGAAGTCCACCAGGTTTAGGAGGCATAACCTTCCCTTAACAAAGTAGAACTGGGTAGGGTCCAGTGTTTGGAGGTTTCCAATGTCTCTGTTAATGAGATCCATGATGATGCACTCCATAGCTTTGCAGACCAAGCTAGTCAGGCTTATAGGGCGATAGTTCATGGGGTCCGTTGCGGCTTCACTTTTGTGAAGCGGAATAACCGTTGCTGTGTGCCACTCTGTGGGCACATAGCCTGTGGAGAGACTGAGTTTAAACAGTGTGTTTAGGTGAGGTGTTAGTTCATCTTTGGGCTCATGAAGGACGCAGCCTGGGACACCGTCCGGTCCCATTGATGCTGTGTTTTTGGCTTTGGAGAGGGCTGTTTTAACCTGAGTGTCTGTGATTTCAGGGGCACTACATTCTTCTGGTATAGTTATGGGCCCTTTTGGGGGTGAGAGGGGGGTGACATTTGCACTGAACCTGTCTGCCAGGATGTTGGCAATATCAGTCGTTTCAGTGCATTTTGTGCCATTCTGCACTAAATCCAAGCAGATCTGAGAATTGCCACTTAGATTTTTGACATAGCTAAAGAATGCCTTGTGGTTATCTTTGGGGTCCATGGCAATTTTTCTTTTGAAGCTAGCCTTGGATAATTTTATGAGGGAATGTAGTTTCTTGCTGATACTGATCAGGGATGTCTTCCCTTCTTGGGATTTTTACTCTTTTTCTGTACTAGTTTCCTCCTTCTATTGTATAGCTTGTTTATGGCAGGGGTCCACCAGACTGGTTTCCTTTTCTTGGAGGAGTGAGTCTTGGTTTTGTTTGGGATAGCACAATCCATGCATTCTTGTAGGTGCCCATAGAGTGCATTAGTAAAGGATTTTGCAGCTTGTACAGCGTTATCCTTTAGCATGGGGGCTTTGAAACTACCCACCTTGGTCTTAAGTAACGTGAAGTTTGCTTTTGAAAAGTATTTCATGGTGGTTTCTTTGACCAGGGGTGGTGGCGGAATGTGGATATCCAGAGTGATTAGTTTATGGTCAGATCTAACCAATGACAGGTTGACGTCCGGTGTGGAACACCAGTCGCCCATGTTGGTGATGACCAGGACCAATATGTTGTCACCTCTGGTGGGGGTGTTGACCAGTTGATCCAGGGCATTTGAGTTTATAAATTCTAGAAAATGTTGGGCAAGGGAGCTTGTACTTGAGTAGTTCTCCCAGTTAATGTTTGGGTAATTGAAATCACCCAATATCAGGGTGTTTGGCAGGACCTTTATGTTTCCCAGTGTTTCCGGGAATGCAGAATGGGGGTCCTGGGACATGGTGGGTGATCTGTAGCAAGCTATAATTTGAATAGCAGTTTTGCCCATTGTTAGTTGCACATGGATGATCTCTGAAGCATCGTGCTGTGCCACTAACCTGGATGTGTGGGTATCCTTGATGAATATGGATACTCCCCCACCTTTTGTATTTCGGTCCGGGTTTTGTGGCCGAAATGTATGGTATGAGTTATAGCCTGGTAGTGCTGGGGTGCTCTCTGGTGCCTTAAACCAGGTTTCTGTTACTGCATATATATCGATTTTCTCCATACTGAGGAGTGCCTCGAGTGCGTGCATTTTGAGGTTTAGACTTCTGGCATTGAGTAGCGTTACCCTCAGTTTTTTGTTACTTGTGCTATTTACAGTGGTGGGTTTGTCTTTTGAGCCTTGCCTAAAAAAGGCACTATGGGGATGGCAAGAGCCTTGGCCAGTATTCGAAAGCCTAAGGGTGACAGGTGCAAGCCATTTCTAGCGAAGCAGCGTGGCTTGTCAAGCATGTCATCCCAGGCTGACAGACACTGGATTCCCTTTGAATGACACCAGAAGCTTAACCAGTTATTGAAATTGATAATTTTTTCTCTATACTGTGGTATTATTTTTGGTGAGGGCAAGATGCTACTCAGGGTCAGGGTCATACCGGCCTGGGCTACGTGATCAGAGAAGTCCTCCATGTCTCTTTTCATGTAGTTCAGAGAGGTACAGCTCAGGTCATTCAAACCAACATGGACAATGACAGAGTCATATTTGTACTTGTTCTGGAGTGACCTGAGTGCTTGTGTTATGTGGTTGATCCTGGCACCTGACAGGCAGCTAAAAGTAACCTTCTCCTTGTTCAGCCTAATGAGTGGGATGTCAGTGTGCCTGATTATAGAGTCATCTATTACTAGTGTGTTGGGTATGTTATTTTGCCTTAAGGACTGTGACTGCATGGCACACTGGTTTTGTGAAGTATGTGTTTCATGGTTTGTGTTGGGGGGGTGGAGGTTGCTTGGATGTCTGCTTTGGAGGTCTCTGTTGCTTTTGCAGATTTTTATTTAGAGCCTCCGAGTATGTTTTTGTGTATTTATGTGTGTTTTTTGCAGGTGCTGGTTTCATAGGTCTATGTGAGACTGGTAGTGTGATGCAAGTAATTCCTTTCTCCTCTTGACTGCCTGGTCCAGTCTTGGATTGAGAGAGCTTAGCCTCCAGTTTGGCTGTATAATTGCATCTCTGGCATGTATTAGTGTTTGGTGGAAGGAGGAGAGGGTTGTCTGTGTACATGAGGCAATTGTAACATTGCCTGAAAATGCCCAGATTCACCAGTTGGACCGAAGAGTACACCTGAAACTGCCCTTTGGACATGCCTGGATTGGTACAGTGAACTGTTTTACTGATTGGCTGGTAAGGGCGAATAGAGAGCCTTGTCCTTCTCTACAGTATAGGGGGGGGGTCTAGTGCTAAGGTTTATTAGTGCTTGCTATGAGTTTTGAGCAAGTGTCGGGATGAGACGTGAATGGTTCGCGTGCTTAAGTTGAAAGTTTGTCTAGTTCCAAGGGAAAAATTGAAGAGTAGACTTTGTGGAGCTGGAAATAGTTATACCCTAGATAACTGACACTGCCTGGTGCTCAAAACCGCGCAAATGCGGGTTTTATAGCAGGGAAATGAAAGAGATAGAAATTAGCCCAAAATGGCCAATAAACTACTAATTTATGGGCTGAAACCACTCCTCCAGGGACAGATAGGTTGCTCAAAGCTCCCCCTCTCACAGTGAACAGAGAAACTTTCTTCTATCCAAGTAAGGTATGGGCAAACACAGAAACTTGTAACACAGCCCTGAATTCAGCACTAACCTGAAAACTGGACTATACTAGCTTAGAAAGGTTGGAAAACAAGTATATTTGTTTTTTTTTGTTTGTTTTTTCAGAAAATAAAGCAGATACAATAAAAAAAACACTTTAAATGCACAGAAATGGCTATCACACTTGAGTGTGTAGCCTACAACAGTTAAACAGGTAATTTAAACACAAAAATGACTTTGTTAAAGTGCAGGCAGTAAAATAAGTACAATATGTAGTTGAAACAAGCTTTTTAAATCACAGAAACTCTAGAAAATTGGCAGTTTAGGCGGAATTAGCTAAAGGCAGCAAGAAATTGAAGAAAAATGATAATCACTCCAAAGTCTCATTTTTGTCTCTCTGCTGCTGTAGAACTCTGCAGGGCACCAGGCAGGAGCTTGCTGAGCTGTATACTAGCCCCAAAACTTTGCAAATGTGGGTTTTATAGCAGGGAAATGAAAGAGAGAGAAATTAGCCCAAAATGGCCAATAAACTACTAATTTCTGGGCTGAAACCACTCCTCCAGGGACAGATAGGCTGCTCAAAGCTCCCTCGCTCACAGTGAACAGAGAAACTTTCTTCTATCCAAGTAAGGTATGGGCAAACACAGAAACTTGTAACACAGCACTGAATTCAGCACAAACCTGAAAACTGGACTATACTAGCTTAGAAAGGTTGGAAAACAAGTATATTTTTTTTTTTTTTTTTTTTTTTTTTTTTTCAGAAAATAAAGCAGATAAAATAAAAAAACACTTTAAATGCACAGAAATGGCTATCACACTTGAGTGTGTAGCCTACAACAGTAAAACAGGTAATTTAAACACAAAAACGACTTTGTTAAAGTGCAGGCAGTAAAATTGATGGTTGAATTTATAATAAAACTATAATAAAACTATTATTTCTTTACAGTGAAAAGTATAGTATGAAATAAAATGCTGAACTAGACACAAGCTTTATCTGACCTCAGAAGTACTCCTGACCTGTAGTCTATTACTTCTAGCCTTGTCTTTAATCACACATTCAGTCTGTAAATCTCAGCCAGCATTGCAAAATTGCAGTTCTACATTTCTGCTGTCATGTAACATATCAAACATATTAGTGCTATGCTAAAACTTCACCATATTTATTTTGTGCTGTCTTTTGTATTTACACTGTCAGTTTTAATTCCATTAATCAGGTGTTTCATTACTTATTTACACTACAACTCATTGCATAACAAGTTTGGTACTAATTCCAGGGCTAAGAATCACTCTTTGATGAATGCAGTATTAACTCTTGGGATATAGTTCATCCTCACTCAGAAAATTTCATTTTATTTATTTTGCCCTGTTCTGTGTGTCCTCCAGCTGACCATTGGATACGACTACACCATTTTTATTTCAAATGTCCCCAGTAATACACTCGGGGGGGGGGTAAGGTCACACTTATAGTGGGTTGGGAATGGGAAGGGGTGTGGAACAGTCAGATGTATCACATAGATAATTCTAGGTTTAGCGTGCAGTATGTACCCAGAAAATTCTCTTAGGACATTCTTACCTTTGTTGTCTAGTAACATTAAAAAATGTGGTTTTATTAACCAGATAATTCTCTCCTCAAGAAAGAAAAGCCCTAGATTACTTAAAAGATAGTTGCAAGCTCCCTAAAATTTTCATACTACTCTAACTAGTGAAAGCCCCCTTTCTTAGGGGTGGTAATCTTAATCCTAACCATAGACCCCCCCAGCCAGAAGACATAGTCTGAAGCAAGTCAGTCTGGAGTAACTGTGACCCAAAACAACATACTATAATTTGACATAGAAAATGACTGGGATTTTGAAATAAATTCAGTAAATTTGTATGCTGAAATGCTGATCAGGATATGAATATACTTGCACTAATGGAATCATGCCTTAAACAATTATCTCCTTTTTCTTTTCACAGACTCTTCTTATTCCAGCACATAAGAAAATGTTGCCAATGAAAATTTGAAAATGAGTCATGCTGATCCTAAAAGTTCTGCCAGTGTGGCACAATATAACCCTTTCAGATTAAGACTTACTCTCAGTGGTCAGTGGCTGAAGTCACTATATGTGGCCATACTAAAAGTCTGAGGAGTAGCCTTCAATTTCCCTCCACATGCCACACTTCATAAGTGTATTTAATTAATACAAATATATTGTCCTTTTCAAAATTAAGAAAAAAAATCTACTTATCACAGATGAATACAACATTAGTGTACTTCAGTTTATTCATGAGTTTGTAGGTTCATAGTTTCAGTGGTATATACTAGGCTATCAATCACCAAAGCTTTTATAAGTCTAGCCTTGTAACCCAACCCAATTGGGTCCCTATTTATCATGGTCATTTATTAGGAGGGGATATGTTAGATAGGAAGTTTCTAAAAGTTATGTATGGGAGGGATGTTAGTTTCTACCTTTGTCTATCAGAGACATGAGGGTAAGACTCAAGGTAAATTTTGAGTTTCCCATCCATTGGTCAAGCTTACCCATAAGTAGTTTTAGGGATGGAACCTGCTTGACATGGATGGGGAGTACATTTCAGACCACGGGGATCCTTTGAGACAAATATTTGTTTCACCAACGTGTCCTATTAATGTCACAAGCAATATTTAAATCATTAGAACTAGTGGTTCTGATGCTGTTCATTTTGTAGATGTGCCATAGGTCCAGCAGAGCTGGAGCCAAGGGTGCCTTGTATGAAAGGCATAGATCACCTCTCAGTAATCTATAGGAGACCGAGTATAGAGATAGGGGTTTAAGGTGATCTGTATAGGACAATGAGATTATACCATGGATTTTCCTGGGAAGGAACCTTTGTGAGCATTCCAACTGTTGCATATGTCTGGTCAGGTACATGCCGAACAAGGCATTATACTTTATGATGGGTCTGATAAGGGCCAAAAAAAGTGGCACTATGACTTCTTGGACCTGGATGCCATCCCCTTTCTTATAAATTGGGTGCTATAGAATGATTTTCTCACTATGTTGGCCACATGTTGGTCAAAGGCTAGAAAGCTGACTGTTTATGCTCCCAGATCCCTGACTACCAGGTCAACTGTTAGGGATGGCTTATCAATAGAATAATTAGGGTGGGTGGCCATCATACCTCTCACCCTCTTAGAGCAACAAATTTGGACAAAGCCATAAATAATAGGGGGACAAATGTGCAAAAATAGGGACACTTTTTAACTAATGCTCTTACAAACTTAGAAAGTTGATAGAATAACATGTTTTGCTTTAGCATGCATTTTCTGAAGGGTATGGATTCTAAAACTCAAATGTCTGTCATTATTTTCTGACTTCAACCCTCAACAATTTGTCAATGATTTGCCAGAAAACCACAATTTTATGAGAAACATCCCAAAAATATCAGTTAAAAGTCTGGATATTCTGCAAAAACCTGTACAGTAGAGAGGTATGGTGGCCATTTTTCCAAAAGGCACTATGATACATTTCTTGGCATTCAGTTTTAATCTGTGACTTTAGCACCAGTCATTTGTCTGGGTTAGACCCTCTTGTAAGATGTTCATGTCATGGGTGGAATCTATAATAGCTCCCAATTTGTAGTCATTTGCAAACTTGGTCAGCCAAAGGGCTTTGACATTAGCCTTTACCTCCAAGAAGTAGATGCCAAATAGGAACTGTCCCAGCATGGAGACCTGAGATATCCTGCTGGCAACCAGTCTCTTTGTGGAGGTGTACTCAGCAGTTCTGACTTCCTGGGTCCTGTCTTTGAGCCAGCTGGCAAGCCAGTGAGTCATGTAGAGGTTTATGATCAGTTTGGTAAGTTTGTCAACTATATCTGAGTGGGGCATTTTATCAAATGCCTTAACCAGGCCCAAGTAGGTGGTATGCACCATTTCCCCCCTCATCCATTGCTTAGTGACCTTTTCAAAGAAGTCCATCAGGTTTAGTAGGCATGACCTTCCCTTGACAAAGCCACACTGGATTGGGTCCAGTTTCTGAAGGCTGCCTATGTATTTGTCGATCATTTCCATGAGAACTTATTCCACAAATTTGCATATTAGACTAGACAGACTAATGGGTCTGTAATTCCTGGGGTCATTTAATGGTCCACCCTTGTGTAGTGGGATACCTATTGCAGTCCTCCATTCTCATGTTTGAGGCTATAGTTGAAAAGTGACTTAAGTGATTCTGATAGGTCATGCTTGAAGGTATTCTGGAGGCCCGGGATATTGTCAGGCCCATTGAGTGTATGTTTTGGCCATAGAGAGAACCTCTAGGATCTCATCCCTTCTAATATCTAGTGGGGGTTATACTAGTAGATATTTCATGGGGTGAGGTGGGGGGCAGTGGGGTGGGGTGAAATTTGAGATGAACATGTCAGCCAGCAAATTTGCTATGCCACTCTGCTCAGTGAAGGTGGCACCATTTGCCACAAGTTTAGTGCACTGATATATGCTGTCTTTGAAGTTACATACATACATGTAGAAGGCTTTGTGGTTGTCTTTAGCCTGTGAGTCAGTCTTTACCTTGTAACTGGCCTTGTTGGACTTAATTAGCCCTCTTAGTTTCCTGTTCAGTTTAATTAGAAAGCTCTTATCATTATGGGAGTTGATCTTCCTGATTTTAGCCAGTACTTTTTTCTTTTGTTATATACTCTATTAAGGCTAGGATTCTACCAGTGTGGTTCTTTTTTAGAGTTTGTTTTGGCCTTACTTCTAGTAGGCACAGTAGACTCTATATAATCATTTACATGATTGTATAGGGGCTCTGTAAACAATTCCTCATAGGTTTTGTGAACTTGGAGTTAGGACAGTAATTACATTTTGACAGACTATCACTTAATAGGGTGTAGTTTGCTTTGGAATAGTTTGCAACTGTTAGAGGATTTGCTAGGATTACTGAGATGATTTTTATTTCAAAGAGACAGATAATAAAGTCCAGAAATCATTCAGTCTATGCGTTTGAGGCAGTGTATGTTTCCTAGTCTCTAAATGGATAGTTAAAGTCTCCCATGAATAGGGTATTTGTTTTAATGGAGAGTGTCTCCAGTAGGTCTAGGTATGAGCTATGGGATTCCTTGGACATAGAGGGTGACCTATAATTTGCTAGGATATGGTATGGAACTTTGTCTATGGTGATTTGCTCATGATTAAACAGCATGATATCATCCTGTTTAACTAACCTGGAGTTATACTTGTTGCTAACGTAGATTGAGACTCCTCCACATTTTGTCCCTGTCTGGGCAGTCAGTGGTCAAAACGTGGGAGGAGCTGAAGCCTTGCACTTCAGGAGTACTTCCTGTGTATTTAAACCATGTCTCAGTAAGGGCACATATGTCTATTTTCTCCAGAGTGAGGAGAATTTGTAAGGTGTGGAGTTTCTTATTTAGGCTCCTAGCATTGAGATGTAACATCTTTAGCTGTTTTGTGGGTTTAGTTCCTATGTCAGTAGGTTTGTCAATTTGGCATTGACTAAAAAGGCTCTAAGGAAGTGGATAATGTTTTAGCCAATATTTAGAAGCCCAGGGCGGCACCTGCAAAGGTATCCTTTGCAAAGCAATGTGCTTGTCAACTATGTCCTCTCATGCTAACATATATTGTATCCCCCTGGAAAGTCACCATAAACCAAGCCGATTACTGAAGCCAATCTTTTGTTCATACTATGCATGGCATAATTCTCACTGCAGGTAGAATGCTGCTCAATGCAAGGCACATAACTGCCTGAGACACATATTCAGAGAGATCAATAATGATCTTCATATAGTCCAGGGAGGTATGTCTCAGGTCATTGCCACACATGGACTTTGATAAACTCATACTGGTAACTGTGGTGTAGTGACATAAGTGTATGCATAACTTGGTGGATCCTGGCTACAGATAAGCAACTAACCATTATCTTCTCCCTATTCATTCTGTTGAGAGGGGCATCTGTGTGTCATACAATGGAGTCCACTATGACAAGACAACTGGGTAATGTGTTAGCTTGCTTTATGGGCTTTGCTCTTGGGGCTCCACTGGATGCAGGTCCTATATGTGATGTTTGGTGTTGCTTTTGGTGAGTGCTTTATAGATTGCTCAAAATAAGCATTGCCGTTTATAGGTATAGGATGTGTTTGAGGTTTGGGAAGATTGCATTTTAGTACCACAGCATAAGTTGGTCTATGTGTGTGGTTGACACTATATGTGGTGAATATAATGCTTGCATTCTTGATAGCCTTGTTTGTATGTGATATTTTTGCCTCCAGTGAAACTGTGCATGTGCATCTTTCACATACTGTGTTTGTTTCTTTAAGGATTAAATGTTTATCTGTGTTAGGACTTGGCAGGAGGTTTGGAGGAGGCATAATGGTTAAGGTGTTTACCTTACAGAGACATGGTACAGGTTTTGATTCTCACCTCTGAGGGAAATTGGCTAATCTTAAAATGGCCCATAAAGGTGGGTAGTCTAGTATTGACCTATGAACATGCGAAAATTGCTTAATTGTTTCATGATGCCCATATATACAAAGCTGACTACAGAGACATTTGGAAATGGCATATCCATGTTTTCTGGACCTGTATTTGGGTGGGCTATTGTAAGCTGGGGGCTGGGTTATACAGACGTCTCCTTGGGTGGTCTCTGCGGTTTGGCACTAGACTAAGTTAGATTGTGCAAATATTTGATAGTAGTGCTGTTTAATGTGCAGACTAGCTGCTCTAAGCTTGTCTAAGCACAATGGCTTTGTTCTAACCATACTAAGTTAAATGTTTGAGTTCTAAGGGTAGGTGGTTTTATAGATAAAATTTACTATCTAGGTATTTATATCTGTATAAGATAATGAAAGAGAAGAGAAAGGGACTCTGGAAGTTAGATTACCACAAGGAGCAAAAGCCAGAGACACAACTTTTTAGAACCACAACAGCACAAGGGTGGCAGTGTTGGGGAAAAAATCAAACTACAAGAAGCAGACTTCCTAGAGAGGGATCCAATATTGGAGCTCTAGTTCTATCGTTAGAAATTCGGAAACATCATCTTAATGTTTCCGTGGGGGCTGTGGCAGATACAAAGAGCAAGGGAAACAGTAGCAAAGTAAACAGAAAGGCACTGGATGCAACTTTAATTAGGTAAACGACAAGCAGAAGACTGTAGGAGCAAAACTGGAATATAAACAGCTATAAAATTACTGAAATGTGCAACCTTGAACAGAATTCACAGTACTGCCACCACTGCAATCCCATCACAGTCTAAGGCATCAAACTATACAGAAATTTACCAGTAATGCTTTTTATGGAAAATACTGTAATAAATGACTAAATGAGACTGAAATCTGGTAGTAGTTCATAGTTCTTACACAACTCTAAATGAAGCTACAAGATTAAGGTCCCAGACAGGGCTCTAATTACAAACAGCTAACTTTACAAGTAATTCCACTTATAGAGATAGCAGTGCATTATAATGTATAAACAATGTTTAGAACTTGCAGTACTACACAATCGGATACCTATTACATTGTTGAACTGTTACAAGTTCGAACGCCATATGGTCAAACCCATATGTTTGAACTTGTAAAAGTTCGGAAACTTAAAAAAAAGAAAAATAAAAAACAGAAAAAGTTACCTGATGGTTGTAAGCAGGGGGTCTGTGCCCCCCACACCCCCCGCTTTTTAAATATACCAACTCTGAGATCACACTACAATGCAGTACAGTGCAGAAAGGAAAGACTTCCCTTTACTGCACTGTAGTGCAATCTTGAAGTTGGTATATTTAAAGACCGGGGGGTGTGGTGGGTGCAACCCTCCATGTGGGGGGGGGGTGCAGGGAAGCTTTCCCCCCTGCTTACAACAGTCAGGTAAGTTTTTTCTGTTTTTTTACTTATTTATTTTTTTTACATTTTCGAACTTTTGCAAGTTTGAACATATGGGTTCGACCATATGGCGTTCAAACATGTAATGGTTCAACAACGTAATATGAACCATACACAGTCTTCCCACAAATGCAACTGAAGTTGCAATACTAAGGTCCCAGAACATATTAAAAAAATGCAGATAACTTTTTTTGGCTAAAGCATGAAAACAACATAGAAAAGTACAAAAAAGTATCACCACACAGATCACTATATGTGCAATTTAAAATTTTTAAGCAGAATTTAAATAAAAGTTTTTATTCCTTTTTGATGAAAAACTTATTTCTCACACTTTGGGGGTTTCCACACCTCTCAGAGTCTTGAACAAAATACAGTAGGTGGGTGTAGCTCTATGCTAAATATAGCAAACTTGCTATAGAGGGATGCAATCAAATAAAGCCAATACTAGAGATCTAGTCCTATGGTTAGAATTTCAGAAACTTTAGCTTAATGTCTCATGGGGTCTAGGTCAGACACAGAAAACAGGAGAAAAAACTGCAGCAATGTGAAAAAAGAACTGGAATGCCAGTTTAACCAGATAAATGATAAGCAGAATTCTCTAGCAGCAAAACTGGAATATAAACAGCTATAAAAGTACTGAAGCACAAATCCTGGAGCAGAATTTACAATAATAACACTTCTACAATCCCACCACAGACAAAGGCACCAGACTATGCCGACATTTACCAGTAATACTGTTTATGGAAAAAATGCTGTAATAAATGACTAAATAAATCTCAAATGTGGCAGTAGTTTACATTTCTTCCACAACTGTGAATGGAGGTATCAGATTAAGGCCACAGACAGGGTTCTAAATACAAACAGCTAGCTTTTACAAGCAGTTAAAAGACCAACCAACCAATAACCTCAGTGAGCTTGACATCAATCTCAGCTGTTTAATAAGAGCACAAATCACTTTTGCACAGGTAGTGGCTTAGTGAGAGGCATTGACTTCACAAAGATATATGAATCAGCATATTCAATAAACGTACATTTACCAGCCATGATGTGATACTGCTGTCACATTTTATTGGTCCAATAAAATGACTAGCATCATATTGCAATTTTCAGAACCAGAAGTTATCTGATTATATTTTTATTAACCTTCAGCATGACCTTCAAAATACTGACTGATGCAGTACCTTCATAGCCAAAGAAGGCATTAGATAACTTCCTAATTATCCTTAGTGAATGGCAGGACAAACACTTCCTTAATGTTTTTAAAATATTTTGAACTGGCAACTCAGGTTTGCTTTCCACTGAACTCAAACAACTTCTCAAACTCACAGATGAAATCTGAGAAAAGTAGAGCCTTATTAATGATACCTCAAGGTCCATTTTGTTACATTTGTTAACCTGATCAACTGACTGATCACAATTGTCCCATTTTAGGGACACCCCGGGAGCACTGCCTGGATAAATGACTTGAAGGCAAATGGAGGTGGAAAGAATCAAATCCTATATGCCAGGCTACAAGAATCAATTGGGTAATAGTCCTTATCCAATGAAATTTAAGCCTCAATAAAATTTAAGCCATGTAGAAATTCATTACATGGATACAGTTGATAACCACAATACATCCACAGTGTAAAACAACAAACTATTTAAAACTAAAACATTGTCAGGCTACCATAGAAATAAATTAATACATTAACGATAAAAACACAAGCTCTTTCTTTTGTATAATACTGGACTTCACTCGATACAATAAAAAATCATATGCACCTTATTTATAATCCTTCAATTAAAACAATTAATTAACAAAGCACAATCAAGATTCTTTCCATTATTAATTTAATGAGCTAAGTCCATAAAATAAAATAATATTTCATAATAAAGTTTTACAATTAATAACATTTTACTTAAAAAATGTTTACTTAAAAACTTAGTAGCAACTGTAACATTTATCTAAAACATTTATATATAAAAATATTAAGGTATTCCACAATTTCTCTGACTTTAATACCAATACACTACTAATTGAGTCTTTATCATTAATTCCAGGGTATTGAGTGGCATTCAGTCTAATTTGCTATAATAATTCCTTCTTCTTTAAATATGATTCCCAATCACCACCTCTAATATTTTGTGGAACTTTTTCTATAATGAAAAAAAGGAAACATTTTAAATTATCTACATTCTAATCTATGTTTGTACAGCTCATTCCTTATATTCCTCTTCTTCAAGCCGTATGTATGTTCATAAATTTGCTGCCTTAATGCCCTCTCTGGCTTTCTAATGTAGAATGTGTTACAGGTCATGCACTGTGATAGATAAATCACATCAACTGTTACAACTAAAGTGGTAATTCACACTCAAAACCCTGGGATAAAATGCTACAGTAATATTAGGTCCTTCATAAATGAACCAGCATTGGGCACAAGCACCACATTTCAACATCTTAGTTTCTTTACTACCTTGCTTATTACTGCTTTCACAATACCACAATATTTTTCAAGTTTCTCCCCCTTTTATACGCAAAACTTGGCCCCACTCTGAGTTTAACAATCAAATCAAAACTACTAAAAACACTGGTCCAGTTCTTTTTGATATATTTTTTTATTTGTTTACCACCACTACCATAAGACAAGACTATGGCCATATTTAAACCCACTCTATTATTCTTTTTCTTATTGACCATAGAACCTCTCTCCCTCAAAATTGGTTTTAAATGCTCTGCCTTTCACAATTTATTTGTTTTATTGTTTCATCAATAAAACATATAGGCTATGCTCTCTCTAAAAATATACCCCTTCATTTTTCACTTTTCTACATGAAATCTACATCATCAGAAACTCTCCTAGACAGAAGGACAAAATGTCCCTTTACCAGGTTCCATTTTTGCCATAGAGGGTGGATGCTACCAAAGTGCAAATAACTATTGCATCAAGTGTCCTTTTGGAAAATATTTGATAAAAATTTCCCTTTGGCCATCTCTTTACTCAAAGTAAAATCTACAAACTAATCTTATTAAAATTAAAATCCATTGTGACTTAAAAAATCTTCTGTATTATTAATTAAAATAAACAACATTCAATTGTTTCTCCACTGAACCTTTTCCAGTAATCAATAAGTCATCCAAAAATCTAAAATAGGACACAATATTTTCATAATGTTCACTATCAAACATGTAATTGACATCCATAAACAATTACACAATATCTGCAAAAACTGGTGCCGCTGCTGCCCCCATTGCAACACCCCTAATTTGCTTGTAATAAGCCCCCCTCAAAGTACACAAAGTTATTATTTAATATAATTTCCATTAAGCATAGCTACATTGGAAGCAGCTGTGAATCAATGTAAGTTCTCTTCAAATTTGCAACAAAGACAGGGAAACAGCTTCACACCACTGTTTTTTATAGCAGCTGTTGAACTCCTGACATCAGCAAGACTAATTTCCTGTATAAGATTTTCAGCAGTACTGAGAGGGGAACTACAGATTTCCCTGTGTCTGTGGTGTGTCACGCAGGCTGAGACAAATTCCCATACAAAATATGTGAGCTTATGGAAGCTTTGGGAGGACCCCCTGTGTTAGCCAGTCCAGATTACAGCAAAGAATTTGTTGTGCAGGTGGATGCGTCAAACCATGGGGTGGGGGCTGTACTAAGCCAGATTTCTTCACAAGGAGAAGACCGCCTAGTGGTTTATCTCAGTCATAGGTTCCACCCTAGGGAGGAATGCTATGTAGCTGTAGAAAAGGAATGTCTAGCCATAGTTTGGGCACTGCAGAAACTTCAGCCTTATCTGTATGGAAGAAAATTCACTGTAGTGACAGATCACAATCCCCTAACATGTTTACACAGAGCCAGCCAGCAAAATGCCAAGTTGCTAAGACGGAGCCTATGGTTGCAAGCATATGATATTTCAGTGCAGCACCACAGTGGGATTAACAATGCCAAAGCAGATGGGCTCTCAAGACAAAAGGCATGCAAATGAGGTACATTTGCGATCCAGGAAGCAGAAACCTGTCCGAGTAGGAGACGTGTTAGCTGCATAAATGTACTCAGTTGACAACTGAGTACTGTTCTGCAAATAGCACAATGGAGCCTTGTCAGCTCCAAATAAAGGTTGCATATGGTTGAGGAAGCATGCCAATGGCCAAATATACGGCCATTGGAAAGTTTCCCTGATGCAAAATTAAAATAAAAATAAATTTTTTTTTGCCGATTTCCGATGTTTAAGTGTAGCACAGCGCCGCGCAAACGGGGTGTGCTATAAAAATCATAAAATAAGGCAATAAAAGCCACAAACATGGAATTTATGAAAATTGTCAAATTACAATGTAAGGGAATAGCAGGCTGAAGACAACATGGCCACCGAGTAGGGGTTGCTAAGGGGAGAAGCCCAGTCTAAGACATGTAACCAAGCATTAGTAGGCAGTCCTATGTAAATGAGTGTTAGGATAGTGAATCGCACTTTTACATAGCAAATGAGCACAGTCAGTGGAGTGTAGGAGTAGGATATGGGGAGGAACAGAGTAGGAGATAGGTGACATCACAAGGGGGGTATGTATGAAAGTAGTGCAGCTCATTGGAGGACAGTGGCATCTGTTAGGTGTCAGTTAGACATCATGGAAAGAGGTGTGTCAACAGGTAGGCAAGGGAAAGCCAAGAAATGGAAGGTGTATACTGTGGATAACACCAAAGTTTCTTGCTGAGTGGGTATGCGTGCGTGTGCGCACCTGTGAACTTGAGTAAGACAGAGTGCGCACGTGGAAGCATGAGTGCGCACGTTTAAGCCAGAGTAAGCATGTATAAGGCTGTTGGAAGACCTGTAAACTTGTTTGCGCTGGTGTGCACGTGTTTTAGCCCAAATAAGCAAGTTTTAGTCCGTCTAAGCATGTATGCGAGTGTGTGAGCTGCTGTGAGCGTGTTTGCGCTTGTATGTGCGTCGCTCCCCCTGAGGAAACAGAAAGGAAAAAGGAAGCACAACAAATAGCAGGAAGCTACCAGGTGATACTAGTAGAGCTAGCAGGTGAAAACAACCCGAATCAGGCAATAACACAGGCAGAACACTAGCCTAGCCCAGCCCAGCACTTAAAACTCTGCAAACAACAGTGCAGTTTGTTTCTCACAAGAGACACTGAAGCACTGGAGTATGCTACTAGAAGTGAAAACTGAAAAAGCTTCACTCAGACAAAAAATGCTAGGGGCTGCCATTGCTGTTATAAGACGACATATGCAACATGCTGAGGGTGGTGACAATGCAAATGCTGCCGGACAACCCACAGTGAGGAGACGGAGAAGAGTGTACATGCCCAGGGTCACCTACCAGGGGTTACATGAGCTGGAGATAGTGGAGCGCTATAGAGTGGACAGAGACCTCCTGCAGCAAATTGTTGAGCTGTGCAGGCCACACCTCACACACAGAACCAACAGAGTGGAACCCATCCCAGTGGAAACCAAGGTATGTGTTGGCCTAAGAATACTAGCAACAGGTACCTTTCAGAGACCAACTAGTGATATGATGGGGATATCACAAGCATCAGCATCCAGGGTACTGCACCAGTTCCTGGATGCCATGTCAGCACATGTCAGTGATCATGTATATTTCCCCAATTCCCGTGAGGTATTGGCCAGCAATATGAGTCTCTTCCAGCAAATAGCAGAATACCCTGAGGTAGTGGGTGCAATAGACTGCACGCATATACGCATCAAAGCACCAGCCGGTGAGCAGGGTAGGGCCTACACTAACTGCAAGGGCTTCCCCTCCATCAACTGCCAGGTCGTGTGCGATGCCCAGGGCATAATAATGAATGTATGTGCTGGCTGCCTGGAAGCTACCATGATTATCATATCTGGCATCTGACACAGCTGTACCAGACATTTGCCAATGGGGACATCCCACATGGTCACTTAGTGGGGGATGCTGGCTATGCACTGGAGCCGTGGCTGATGACACCCATCAGAAACGCACACACACCTGAACAAGAACGCCATAATGAGTCACACGCACAGACACGAAATGTAATTGAGAGTGTGTTTGGGTTGCTCAAGTCAAGGTTCCGGTGCCTGGACACATCTGGTGGAGCCTTGCAATACTCACCAACTACATGTACCCAAATTGTCATGGTATGCGCTATGCTACATAATATGAACCTGTGAAAACAGCTGCAACAGGACCAGCACAGCCCCCCACCAGTGCCAAGGCCATCACAGGCAGAGCGTGACTCGGAGGAGGAACAACCTGAGCCTGCCCCAGTAGGCAGAAGGAGGCATGCCCAGAATGCTTTGGCCTTGGCAAAGAGGCAACGCATAGCACATACACTGGCTCAGTAGGAACCCTGGAAATGATACCTCTCTCTGACTCGCACATATAGTAAAAGGGATGCCTAACTTGACACTACCTGCTTCCAAACATGTATAGGGAGTGCAGTATGTGCATCCGACATAGGCAGCCCTGCAGCACCACCTGAGGCATGATTGCCATGTGTAAAGCAATGTAAGGTAGTGCTAAACAGCATTTACCACCATGTCGTATATGCAAACTTGATGACCTTCAGTAGCATCCTACCCACACCAAACATGAGGCCACAATATGAAGACAAGATGATCAATTACAACAATTGGCTTAGGTATTGGTGTCAGTGAAAGGGGATTCAATGCCTGTCAGCCTGGGATGAGATGCTCGACAAGACATGATGCTTTGCTAGGGATGGATTTCACCTATCACCTGTGGCCTATTGGATATTGCCAAAGGCTCTTGTCACCCCCATAGTGCCTTTTCTAGGTAAGGCTCAAAAGACAAACCCACCTCCATAGGTATCACAAGGGATAAGAAAGTATAAGTAATGCTACTCAATGCCAGAAGTCTAAACTGCAAGATGCATGCACTCCAAACACTCCTCAGCATGGAGAATGTTGATATCTGTGCAGTAACAGAAACCTGGTTCAAGGCTCCCAAGAGCACCCTAGCATTCACAGGTACACCTCATACCATGCTTTACAGCTGCAAAACATGGAACAATCTACAAAAGGAGGGTGAGTATCAATATTTGTCAAAGATACCTACACCCCCAGGTTGGTGGCACAGCATGAAGCATCAGAGACTACCCATGTGTAACCAGCAGTGGGTAAAACCGCCTTCCAGTTCATAGCCTGCTACAGACCGCCCTCCTAAACCCAGGAACCACACTTGGCTGACTGGAGAACACATGAAAATATGAAGATCTCCCCAAATACCATTATATTGGGTGGCTTCAACTACCCAAAGATACACTGGGAGCATTACCCTAGCTCCAACACCCTAGGCCAAATGTTCCCAGAATTTATAAACCAAAATGCTATGGAACAACTTGCTACCACTCCCACAAGAGGGGAAAACATACTGGACCTGATCATCACCAACAACTATGCCCAAGACCAGAAGTGTATCCCTCACTGGTACGATCACACCAGATAGTAATCTCACTGGATATTCACATCCCCACCCCAGCCCATGGCCAGAAAACCACAGTGAAAAATGTTCACTAAAGCATATGTCCCACACCTCAAAACTGAGGTGGAATCCTTCACAGCCCCTGTGTCTGTGGAAAATACGGCCCAGACCTCATAACCCTTTATAAACGCATTCTATGAACACCGTCAAAAATGCATGGATCATGCAATCCCAAATAAAACCAAGACCCAATCCTCCAAAGGCAGGCATCCTGTTTGGTGGACCCCAGCCATAAACAAACCATACAATACAAGGAGGAAGCTACTATATGATAGATCCAAATCACAAATAGGGAAGCTATCTCTGACCAGTATTATTGAAAAACAACGTCCACACATAAAACTGTCTAAGGCCATCTGTGAGATAAAAGTTGTACAGGACACCAAGGATAATCACAAGGCATTCTTTACTTATTGTAGGAACCTGTGTGGGAATTCCCAGATATGTTCAGAATTAGTCCAAAATGACAAACAATACAACAAACCCACAGACATTGCCAACATCCAAGCTGACATGTTCAGTGCAACCCCCCCCCCCAACCAAAAGGGCAAATATATATCCCAGCAGAGTGCTGGTCCCCTGACATCGCAGATGCTCAGGTAACAGCCAGCCTCTCCAAAGCAAAACACATAGCATCAATGGGACTAGACGGTGTCCTGGGCTGTGTCCAACATGAACCCCAAGAAGAATTGAACACACACATAAAACCACTGTTCAATATCAGCCTTAACACATGATATGTACCCAAAGAACAGTGTACAGCAACAGTGGACCCTCTCCACAAAGGTGGTGCCTCAACGGATACTGCAAACAATCGCCCCAGAAGCCTGACTAGGTTGGTCTGCAAAGCTATGGAAAGGATCATCATGGACCTCAGACATAAACATATTGGGGACACACAGACACTGGATCCTACCCATTTTGGCTTTGTTAAGGGCAGATCCTGCCTCTTAAACCTGGTTGAGTCATTTGAAACAGTCACCAAGGCCATTAACGAGGGGATGGTGGTCCACACAGCCTACATGGACCTTGAAAAAGCCTTCCATACAGTACCCCACTTGGTCATCATAGATAAGATCACCAGCTTCAATAGAAACCCCTATGTCACTAGATGTGTTGCAAACTGGCTCAAGGACAGAACCCACATGGTCTGAAATGCTGGAGCCATGTCAGACCACAAACCAGCTACAAGTGGCATCCCACAAGGCTCAGTCCTGGGATTTCCCTTGTTTGGTGTATATTTCTCAAAGGTACAGGCCAACACAGAAGGACTGTTGGTGAACAAGTTTGTAGATGACTGCAAACTGGGTGCCATAATCGACCCTCCAGCTGACACAAGCATCCTACAAAAGGGCCTCATAGAAACAGACAACTGGTGCCAGAGCCATGTCCTCAAGCTAAACACAAAGCAGTGTATAGTCCTCCCTTTTGTCAAAAACTAAGTGCCCACAAATTACTACATATGTGGTAACCCATTAAGTATGGAAGAAGTGATAAGGGACCTGGGGACCCAAGTCGATAGCAATCTCACATTCGACAACCACGTGGCCAAAGTGTTCAGAGAAACATTTCATATAGCCCACCTAATCATGAAGGTAATCACATCTACATCAGTGGAGGTCATTGTGCCTCTTAACTCATCTCTCATCAGGCCCATAATTGAGTACAATGCCCCTTGTGGGATGTACCTTTTCAGACACCTGCAGCAGCTGGAAAGACCACAAAAGTACCTCACCAGGAGGTTCAAAGGGCTCAAACACATGCCATTCACTGCCCGGTTAAAGAAACTGCAGCTCCACTCAGTGGCATACTGCCTGCCCAGAGGCGATCTGTGCCAGATGTATAAAGCCATGTCCAACCTGGAATCAATGGACATGCCGCACCTTGGAAAATCAGAATCCCATCAAGCTATGTGCTCAAGAGACCTGAGCCTCAGGACTGAAATAAATAGGACATGCTGGAGTGACAGATCCATAACCCAGAGGCTCCTTCCACTCTTGAGTAAACTCCCACTCCAGGTTAGCCAGAGTCCCTCATTGACTCTCTTCAAGAGGAGTCCTGATGAGTGGATGGGAGATTGTAGGTTTACCCTGGGTATCACTTCTATGTCACTGTTAGCCAGAGGCATAGTATACTAACCATGAAAAATGTAATGGCAAACTCCACTTACAATGTGTGTTGAAAGCCAAACACACTCTGGCTAGGATTATAAATGCCCTAGGGCAGATAGCCTAGTATGAACCTATGAACAGAATCACACACACCAAGTAGTACAACTGTGGTCACTGTGGAGTAATGTTTGCCAGTGTCCACCCAAGTTGATGAATACACAGCAATGTCGGACAAGCCTGGTTTAAGTAAGCCATAGCTGAACAAAATGCAACATGCTCACAGTTGCCCAACTGGCCCTTAACTAGTCTGCTCAGTATGAGCATTTATAGCAGTGATGGGACTCAAACCCACGATACGGTGCACCATAGTGAAAGTACTGAACCACTACACCATGACAGTATTACAATGTTGAGCCAGTATGAGAGAATGTTGCCAAGTCTTTGTAAACTATCCCATGGAAACCCTGCAAGCACAGCATAATCCCTGTTGAGTTATGACACAAAGGAGTCTGGCAGTAAGAACACAACATGACTTCCAACACACACAGTATTAATGTTAATATTGGTCATGTTCACACACAACCACAAATGTAGTGGACTTCAGATCACAACATATGGAAAGGTCACACTGGGCATGCTCACACACTTGGATAAATGAGACACGTCAGGCAACAAACCATGGAAAGCCTGAACTGGGCATGCTCACACACTTAGGCCATGTCTGAGTATAGCAGTCAGTCACACATATCTGGCAGTTGTATGTGTTAAGCCAGGAACCTCCCATGATCCAGCAATCCACCCTGTGCACACAGTTAAATGACAACAGACACGTATATTAATATACCGGAACCCTGTCATGATCAAACATGTTACGCAGATACACAAGTTGTTCACAGAAACTGTGAAAGCTATGGCAATAAAGACCTGCAAACAGTAGCAGCAACAAATATTGTGCATCCCAAACATAAACATAGGTGCAGAGGTGAATACTAGGCTGGCTGCCCTAGGGAATTCATAAGCCTAGGCAGAGTGTATTTGGCGTCTGCCTCCCCAGTAGAGTAGCCTACTGTGCCTCTGTAAAGTAGGTCACAGAAAGCACCCTTTAAGGCTACTTTCCTGTGCATCTGTCAAGCAGGGACACAGTGGAGATCCCAGGGATGAATTTGCAATTTCCCATCCATGCGGCTGTATTTTGCTGGAAGAGGGTTGTTGAGGGGCTATGTCTAACTTTAATTGGGATTCAATTCCAGAGTGAGGGGAGCCTGTGAGTAATGAATCTGTCCCTACAGCATGTCCTATTTATGTTTGTGCTGAGGTTTACGTCCCTGGAGTGTGTAGCTGTAAGGGTCTTGGATGTTATGAGGTGGAGCATGTCCATTACTTCTGGGTTTGAAATGGCTGTGTACGTCAGGCATAGATTACCTCTGAGTAGGCGTTAAGCAACTGAGTAGAGCTGGAGATCTTTTAGCTGAGCTGCATATGACATCTGTGTGTAGCCCATGATTCTCTTGGGGAGGTACTGTTGTGTTCACTGTAGTTGCCGCAGGTGTTGGGTAAGATACACCCCAAAAGGGGCATTGTAGTCAAACATGGTCCTGATGAGTTTGTAGTAGAGGGCCACAATGACCTCACATGATCTACATGCAAACACCCATGTGAGAAGGAGGGCTATACAAAGTTCTTAGCAATGACTCTCTGTCAATGTGATTAGCAAAGAAGAGGTTATGATCTATCTGGGACTGTGGGATATTGCTGTGTTATGTAGTAGCTTCCTCCTTCTGTTGTACAGCTTATATATGGCTGGGGTCAATCAGACAGGTCTCCTGTTTTGGAGGAGTCATGGTTTTATGTGGGATAGCATGATCAATGCATACCTGCAGCTGCTCATACAATGCGTTTGTAAAGAATTCTGCAGATTGGTCTGTATTAACCTCCAGCACGGGGCCTCTGAAGTATTCCACCCCAGTCTTCACAAGTGCAAAGTCTGCTTTTGAGAAATTCTTTAAAGTGATTTCCTTGGCTGGGTGTGGGGATGGGATATGGATGTCCAGGGAAAGTTGATCATGGTCTGATCTTAACAATGACAGTTCTACCTCTGGTGTGGAACATAGAGTCCCCATGTTGGTGATGATCAGGTCCAATATGTATTCCCCCTAGTGGGTGTGGTGACTGGTTGTACCATAGCACATGGATTCACAAATTGTAGTGACTGTAGGGTGATGTTGAGGGCTTGAGTAGTATCCCCAGTCAATATTTGTGTACCTGAAGTCAACCACTATAATGGTGTGTGTGAAGACCTTCATATCCGACACTGTTCCCAGGAAAGCCAAGTGTGGTTACTGGGTATGGGTGGGTGGTCTGAACTACACACCAAACCAAAAGGCAGTTTTGCACAATGGTAAGTGTATATGTATGGCCTGTCATGCTTAGTGCAGAGGGACCAACCCAGAGGTGTGTGTATCTGTGATGTATATGGATACACCCCCTACTTGTGTTCTGTGTCACAAGTCCTGTAGTTATGAAGCATGGTATAGAACATAACCTGGCAGTGCCAGTGTGCATATGTGACCCTGAACTAGGTTTCTGTGAATGCACAGATATTGTTATCCCCCATACTGAGGGATAGTTAAAGATGTACATTCTTCTTTGGAAAGACTGATGATGTCAGCACGCTATAAATACAGCAGGAGAAGGGAAATCATCCAGTAATGCGAACAGTGCGCTGTGCTAATGTGTCTGTCTCAAGTATCATAACATAGTTCGATAGGGGTTTGAATTCTGCAAATGCTGTGTGTGGGGGGGGGCAGGGGTGTATGTCTGCAATTCTTTGTGAAAGGAGTGGCCATTTTGAAGACTGGGATAACACACTAAAAGATGTACATTCTTCTTTGGAAAGACTGATGATGTCAGCACCCTATAAATACAGCAGGAGAAGGGAAATCATCCAGTAATGCAAACAGTGCACTGCGCTAATGCGTCAGTCTCAAGTATCATAACATAGTTAGGTAGGGGCTTGAATCCTGCAAATTCTGTGTGGGGGGGGGCAGGGGTGTGTGTATGTCTGTAATTCTTTGTGAAAGGAATGGCCATTTTGAAGACTGGGATAACACACTAAAAGATGTGCATTCTTCTTTGGAAAGACTGATGATGTCAGCACCCTATAAATAGCAGGAGAAGGGAAATCATCCAGTAATGTGAATAGTGTGCCTTGCTAAGGCATCTCTCTCAAGTGCCATAACCTAGTTAGGTAGGGGTTTGAATCCTACAAATGCCATGTGTGCGTTTGTCACACAGTTTGTGAATGTGTTGTGTGTTTTGCTTTCATTATTGTATGACATATTATTATAACAGTAATTGCCATGCACATATCAGGTATGTGTTTGCCACATACAGATATGTACCTGTGACCTTTAATAGTTCCTATGTGTGAAGCCTGCCCCATATGAATACAGTTGTTACCTTTGCCGCCATGTGCCGCAGCTTACCAGACCTTAGGCCATACATGTATGTTGGTGACAATGCAAGCTACTGCAGTGATCTGTGTCCTAGGCCAACTATGTGACACACACCCATGAAAGCTTTGATAGATTAATGTGGGTGATGGTTCATGTCTGCAGTATATATCAGACATGTTAAAACACAGCAAAGTCTGTGAGTGATGGCCATCCTGTGTAGGTGTATGGCAACTGTTGCCGATATGCATACAGACACCTTCTTGCTTAGGTGATAAACAGAGGGACTGCAGAATACCTTTGGAAATGTGAATATCACAGGATAGACAAGATAACACCTGTCCACATGTACACACCATTACCATTACATCTGTGTATCAGTTGAGGAGACACCATGTAATGACCACTGAATGTCAGGCTATGTAAGATGTGTATACTACCAGAATGCAGACCATTGACATGTGGAAACCGTATCACCCACAGGATACTGTCAAACCATGTCAGGTTCCATGGTGACCATGTTCACAAATGTACACCTGCAAATCGGTGATGCAAACATCACATATGTAGTGTCCACACCCCAACACATGCAGGCACAGGAACACACAACAGCCATGTGGCACATGTGCAGACAGTACACTTTGGGAATTAACACTGGTGTATACAAAACTGCAATGACAAACATAGTTAATGCATCATGCATGCTCAAATATACCCACAACAATATCATTACACTGTACTGTTAACAACATGATAATATTACTACAGTGCCATGTAGCCACCCTATGCATCAGTACCATGCTATCCTGTTCCAGCATCAATGTTACAGATGGCAGGAGGTGGCACAGTTTCATCATATGCACAGGGTGTGTACTTGGTTTGCCAGAGTCTGCCATTGACACATCCAATCAACATGTATGTGTGTGTGTGTTAGTGAGGGACAACAGTACAAGATGGGGCAACGTTGCTGCGATGTGTGTGTGTATGTGTTAGCCCTAGGTGTTAGCATTATGTGTGTGTGTATGCATGCACACAGTTCCACCATGTGGCTGCCATATACGGGTGTTTGTGGACAGCCACAGACTGTACCTGCCAGGTCATACAGGTCACTGTCTCTGGCCACGGACATGGTACCTGTGCCTGGCAGGGGTGCTACGGACAGTATCAGGTACTAAGCCAGACTGGGTACTGTCATCAGAAGCAGTGGGTTGTTGACTGGACACATGTCCCTGCTGGGACTGTCCAGAGCCACGTGCACGTGGTCTTCTAGGACGGTCTAATGACAGCACAGACCCAGCATTGCTGGGGCTGGTACTGGCACTATGGGAGTGGCTGCGGGTTTGTTGTCATCCGCGATGACTGGCAGCTGATAATGTTGCTGGCAGACATCCACGTCGACGCCTCAACCGTCCTGCACTGTCCTGGATCCTGGACATGTAGTTGTGGAACAGATTTAATGTGTCCCCCCAACGTCTATCAATGACCTCTCTGATGTTACGGATGGCAGACGCAACGTCACGCATAGTGTCATTCATAGCGGTGCGATGTGCTCTAAGCTCCCTCAGACCCTGTCTGGTGTACCATTCCATACGTGCCTGTGCCTGCATTACAGACCTCTGTGGGCACATCTGACAGGGGCAGTATGACCACGGATGCTCCCACGAGAACCCCTGGACATCTGCCTGTGTGGTACCATGTCAGGAATCTGGCCATGGCTGCTGTGAGGGAATGCATGTGCCAATGATACCACACTACCCTTGTCAATGCCCACTGTATGCTGTCCCTCAGCTAAGGACATTGGTGACAATGGATGTATCGGCAGGATGACTGTGCACATTGATGGGGTTGACTGCTGTGTACTGTCAATTGGATGACCAATGACAGACCCTGTCACACCTCCCTGTGCCATTACACATGTATCATCATTAGCACTATCCCCAGCAGTGGCTTCAGGTTCCCTGCTGCACTCCACCAGAGCAACATCAGAACCTGTGAGAGGAAGATAGGAAACACAGTTTGCAAGTGTGTACATGATATTAGCACACAGGCGCACATGCACACATGCACACATGCACACAGGCGCACATGCACACAGGCACACATGCACACAGGCGCACATGCACACAGGTGCACATGCACACATGCACACATGCACACAGGCGCACATGCACACAGGCGCACATGCACACATGCACACATGCACACAGGCACACAGGCACACATGCACACATGCACACAGGCGCACATGCACACGTGCACACAGGTGCACATGCACACATGTACACATGTACACATGCACACAGGCGCACATGCACACATGTACACAGGCACACAAGCACACAGGCACACTCCTCAGTACAGCAGATACAAACACAGACACACCTGCAATCCAACACATACACAATACTGTTTTAGGGTGGGTGACCGTTTCACAAGGAAAAACATCACTGCACACGTGTCAGCATGCAGGTTATGTGTTGCACAGGAACATGCAGTGCAAGTGTAGACAGCCCTTGTTAATAACAGTATACGTGTACTTGATGCTTGTGTGTAGTTGTTCAGTGATTGTCTCCACCCTGGGACACAATGTGTACAAGGACATAACAATGTTGTGCAAGTGTTACAAGCTGTGGGTACATAGATTTGCACACACACACACACACACACACACACACACACACACACACACACACACACACATACAACACATGACGGTGCTACGCAATAACAGCTATGTGTACTTTTGTGGTCAGTGGAACTGGATGTGGTGTAGTAACATGAGCCATGATCAACATGCTTCTTGTGGTCAGTCAACAATAATAATGTGTGCCAGACAGGCAGCTAGCATGCTGTACCTGAAGTGCAGTAACATGACTACATCCACAATTACATATCCACTTGTTACATGGGTGTGTAAGGTGGCCAATAGTGAGCATTGCCTAACATGAATGTATTATTTGTTCCAGACTGTTGCACAAAGACATGATAGGCCTCTACCCCTCAGGTATATTATGTGTTCTGCGTAGATAAGTGGGATGCTGAAGGCTGGCCATACAGCAGATGCCATAATTGGACATGTGTAGCAGGCTAAGGTGTAGTGTGTATGCCAAACATGTGTGTGTTGTGTACATGTGTATCTGATATGCCTATACAATGTCCAGTACTGTGTTGCCACACATGTGTGTCATGCTGTGTGTATTGCATGTGAGTGAGGCAGCTACTGAGAATAATGGGATATGCATAGTCTCACAGCAAACATGCACAGCATGCATTATGTGTAGGTGTGTTACATGTGTACACACTACACCTCCATATGACATGCACATGTCATTAGCAATAGTATTGTTATTACACGCTCACCAGCATGGATTGGCTGCCTTGCTGTCACTCCAGAGGGACCTGCAAACATATGAGAGTGATTGCCAGTGGCCACAACTGTGCCTTTGATACTGTGAGTATGATAAAGTACAGTAGTACAACAGGTGGCTTTCACAGGTGTACAGATTATGCTCAGAATATCAATCTTGCAGAAGAATGGGCAGGTTAACAGCTACACAAACAGTACACATCTCACACACGCATAGACTACCAGTACAGAGAACAGTCAACTACAGATATGGCATGTTACCTGCACACTCCATTTCAACATGCTGGGTGGCTCCGGCCTCCATGATGACACATGTTTGTGGATTTTCTTGTTGTTGGCCTGGAGCCACAACACTTAGGAGGTGCTCCTCCACACTGGTGAGGGGGGTGGATAGGTACCCCACCACCTGTGGCAAGCTGTTGTCTGTGGATATCAGATGGACGCTGCCGGACATGTCTAATTAAATCACTGCAGTGATGGCGTACCTGCTCATATGTCTGGTTATGCATGCCTATGTCATTTACCCAATGGACAAGTTCTTGCCACAGTGCAGCCCTCTCATGCTGGTTC